>NC_049208.1:6475259-6505259 GCF_013347855.1 Anguilla anguilla | reverse complement strand
GTGTGTGTGTGTGTCTGTGTGTGTGCCTGTGTGTGTGTGCCTGTGTGTGTGTGTCTGTGTGTGTGTGTGTGTGTGTGTGTGTCTGTGTCTGTGTGTGTGCCTGTGTGTGTGTGCCTGTGTGTGTGTGCCTGTGTGTGTGTGTCTGTGTGTGTGTGCCTGTGTGTGTGTGCCTGTGTGTGTGTGTCTGTGTGTGTGTGTGTGTTCTTGTTTTTTTGTTTTGTTTACAGGACTGCAGAGGGCCCGAGCGCCCGCCCCCTACCGCAGAGACTTCGAGGCCAAGCTGCGGAACTTCTACAGGAAGCTGGAGGCTAAGGGCTACGGGCAGGGCCCGGGCAAGATCAAGTAAGTGCACACACACACGGGAGGAGAACCACACAACCGCACGACAGCACAGGCCGTCCCCCGCTCCGCGTGGGTGGATCCTGCCTGGAAAGCACTGACCCTGGGTCAGCTCCAGAGGCTGTGCGTGAAACTCCGGTGCTGTGACGGCGTTGGCGTTGTTGTGTTGCAGGTTGATCATCAGCCGAGAGCACCTGCTGGAGGGAACCTTCAACCAGGCCATGGCCTACTCCCGAAAGGAGCTGCAGAGGAACAAGCTCTACATCACCTTTATTGGGGAGGAGGGGTAGGTACCTGCTGCACAAAGCTGTAGTCACAGTCTACAGCATCTATATTGGGGAGGAGGGGTAGGTACCTGCTGCAGAAAGCTGTAGTCATAGTCTACAGCATCTTTATTGGGGAGGAGGGGTAGGTACCTGCTGCAGAAAGCTGTAGTCATAGTCTACAGCATCTTTATTGGGGAGGAGGGGTAGGTACCTGCTGCAGAAAGCTGTAGTCATAGTCTACAGCATCTTTATTGGGGAGGAGGGGTAGGTACCTTCTGCAGAAAGCTGTAGTCATAGTCTACAGCATCTTTATTGGGGAGGAGGGGTAGGTACCTGCTGAAGAAAGCTGTAGTCATAGTCTACAGCATCTTTATTGGGGAGGAGGGGTAGGGTCCCGCTGCACCTGCCCCGGACAGACCCCCACAGTCTTAGAATGAGTCCTTTTGAATAAATGCTCTGGGAGGAAGCTGTGGATCTGGTTTAAATTGTTTTAAATAAAAGAAATCGTTTGTTTATGTATGTGAGTGTAGTAGATATAATAAGTCTGTTCAGCTCTCTCCCAGGGTTTTTAATTATTGTTTGACGGCTGTCCCCCCCCCCCCTCCCCCGTAGCCTGGACTACAGCGGCCCGTCGCGGGAGTTCTTCTTCCTGCTGTCCCAGGAGCTGTTCAACCCGTACTACGGCCTGTTCGAGTACTCCGCCAACGACACCTACACCGTGCAGATCAGCCCCATGTCCGCCTTCGTGGAGAACCATCTGGAATGGTGCGTCCCGCTCGCCCCACCCCCCTCTCTACACCCCCCTCCCCCTCTCTGGTCCTCATGCACGCAGATGCTTTATCCGCCATTTTCACAGCTCATCAGTCAACATTACTTTGCATTACATTACATTGCATTGCATTGCATGACATTACATTGCATTGCATAACATTACATTACATTGCATTGCATAACATTACATAACATTACATTACACTGAATTACATACCATTACATTACATTGCATAACATACCATAACATTACATTGCATAATATTACATTTCCTCTCCAGGTTCCGGTTCAGCGGTCGCATTCTGGGCCTGGCGCTGATCCACCAGTACCTGCTGGACGCCTTCTTCACCCGACCCTTCTACAAGGCTCTCTTAAGGCTGTGAGTGACTTCCTCCCCCCCCCCCAAACTCTCACCTCTCTCTCACCCCTCTCAACACCATAAATATCTGCTTCCAGGAAGAGATATGTGTTCAGTGAGAAAGTGTCATTTTAAGATGGAGTAATGATGTTTTGGGTACTCTTAGATGCTGACAATGGCAGTGTTTAACCCTTTGAAGAACGGGTTACTTGCAATGTTTTTTTCTTTTTGTTTTTCTAAAAAAACTAACTTGGTGTTCTAGAACTCCACTGCTTTCAATAACCAGTAGTGACTGTGACATCAGCTTTAGAATGTTCAGTTAAGAACATTCTAACAACGTATTTGTGATGTTAAGGCATAAAGGGGTTAAACCTACAGTACCCCCACAGAACTCTGTTAAAGCACAGCGCGATTTACCTTGCAGAGCGACTGACCTCAGTGACCTGGAGTACCTGGACGAGGAGTTCCACCAGAGCTTGCAGTGGGTGAAGGACAACGACATCACCGACATCCTGGACCTCACCTTCACCGTGAACGAGGAGGTCTTCGGACAGGTGCGGTTCTTCCTGACCTTCAAATTGAATTCAGAACAGGAAGTGAATACTGCGCCTGATGGCCAAGTCCAAGAGGGCTTCTTTATCCGCTCCTGTGTTCTTTCCATCCTCTGTACTGTTCCATTTGGTAGCAGGAGGTTCTGATGCTTTTGTTGCTTGACCTGGGATTTTCTGCCTTCAACCACACCCCTTCATGAATATTAACTAGGAGCCAGCAAATAGCAGCTCACTGAACTACAACGAAAGCATATACTGGCCTTTAAATGTGAAGAATAGAAGAATAGGGACTTGCTTCCGCATTGGTCTGTATGGACTCTGATGTCACTTCCTGTGACAGGTGACGGAGAGGGAGCTGAAGTCGGGCGGGGCCAACGTTCAGGTGACGGAGAAGAACAAGAAGGAGTACATCGAGCGGATGGTGAAGTGGAGGGTGGAGCGAGGGGTTGTGCAGCAGACTGAGGCGCTGGTGCGCGGCTTCTATGAGGTACAGAACATCTGCCTACACCTTACTGCATTTATACAGCACGCTATGACTGCACCTTACTGCCTTTATACAGCATGCTATGACTGCCCCTTACTGCCTTTATACAGCATGCTATGACTGCACCTTACTGCCTTTATACAGCATGCTATGACTGCACCTTACTGCATTTATACAGCATGCTATGACTGCACCTTACTGCCTTTATACAGCATGCTATGACTGCACCTTACTGCCTTTATACAGCATGCTATGACTGCACCTTACTGCCTTTATACAGCATGCTATGACTGCCCCTTACTGCCTTTATACAGCATGCTATGACTGCACCTTACTGCCTTTATACAGCATGCTATGACTGCACCTTACTGCATTTATACAGCATGCTATGACTGCACCTTACTGCCTTTATACAGCATGCTATGACTGCACCTTACTGCCTTTATACAGCATGCTATGACTGCACCTTACTGCCTTTATACAGCATGCTATGACTGCACCTTACTGCATTTATACAGCATGCTATGACTGCACCTTACTGCCTTTATACAGCATGCTATGACTGCCCCTTACTGCCTTTATACAGCATGCTATGACTGCACCTTACTGCCTTTATACAGCATGCTATGACTGCACCTTACTGCATTTATACAGCATGCTATGACTGCACCTTACTGCCTTTATACAGCATGCTATGACTGCACCTTACTGCCTTTATACAGCATGCTATGACTGCACCTTACTGCATTTATACAGCATGCTATGACTGCACCTTACTGCCTTTATACAGCATGCTATGACTGCACCTTACTGCATTTATACAGCACGCTATGACTGCCCCTTACTGCCTTTATACAGCATGCTATGACTGCACCTTACTGCCTTTATACAGCATGCTATGACTGCCCCTTACTGCCTTTATACAGCATGCTATGACTGCCCCTTACTGCCTTTATACAGCATGCTATGACTGCCCCTTACTGCCTTTATACAGCATGCTATGACTGCACCTTACTGCCTTTATACAGCATGCTATGACTGCACCTTACTGCCTTTATACAGCATGCTATGACTGCACCTTACTGCATTTATACAGCATGCTATGACTGCACCTTACTGCCTTTATACAGCATGCTATGACTGCACCTTACTGCATTTATACAGCACGCTATGACTACACCTTACTGCATTTATACAGCACGCTATGACTACACCCTACTGCATTTATACAGCACGCTATGACTACACCCTACTGCATTTATACAGCATGCTATGACTGCACCTTACTGCCTTTATACAGCATGCTATGACTGCACCTTACTGCCTTTATACAGCATGCTATGACTGCACCTTACTGCCTTTATACAGCATGCTATGACTGCACCTTACTGCCTTTATACAGCATGCTATGACTGCACCTTACTGCCTTTATACAGCATGCTATGACTGCACCTTACTGCCTTTATACAGCATGCTATGACTGCACCTTACTGCCTTTATACAGCATGCTATGACTGCACCTTACTGCCTTTATACAGCATGCTATGACTGCACCTTACTGCCTTTATACAGCATGCTATGACTGCACCTTACTGCCTTTATACAGCATGCTATGACTGCACCTTACTGCCTTTATACAGCATGCTATGACTGCACCTTACTGCATTTATACAGCATGCTATGACTGCACCTTACTGCCTTTATACAGCATGCTATGACTGCACCTTACTGCATTTATACAGCACGCTATGACTACACCTTACTGCATTTATACAGCACGCTATGACTACACCTTACTGCATTTATACAGCACGCTATGACTACACCCTACTGCATTTATACAGCACGCTATGACTACACCTTACTGCATTTATACAGCACGCTATGACTACACCTTACTGCATTTATACAGCACGCTATGACTACACCCTACTGCATTTATACAGCACGCTATGACTACACCTTACTGCATTTATACAGCACGCTATGACTACACCTTACTGCATTTATACAGCACGCTATGACTACACCCTACTGCATTTATACAGCACGCTATGACTACACCTTACTGCATTTATACAGCACGCTATGACTACACCCTACTGCATTTATACAGCACGCTATGACTACACCTTACTGCATTTATACAGCACGCTATGACTACACCTTACTGCATTTATACAGCACGCTATGACTGCACCTTACTGCATTTATACAGCACGCTATGACTACACCTTACTGTATTTATACAGCACGCTATGACTACACCTGACTTACATTTATACAGCACTATGACTACACCTGACTTACATTTATACAGCACTATGACTACACCTGACTTACATTTATACAGCACGCTATGACTACACCTGACTTACATTTATACAGCACTATGACTACACCTGACTTACATTTATACAGCACTATGACTACACCTGACTTACATTTATACAGCACGCTATGACTACACCTTACTGTATTTATACAGCACGCTATGACTACACCTGACTTACATTTATACAGCACTATGACTACACCTGACTTACATTTATACAGCACTATGACTACACCTGACTTACATTTATACAGCACTATGACTACACCTGACTTACATTTATACAGCACGCTATGACTGCACCTTACTGCCTTTATACAATGCGTTATGACTTCACAATAGTCTGGACACCTTTGTAGTATCATTTGTGTACCACATTAGTATGATACCACATACGTCGCAATACACCTAATTATTGCACTCAAAATTGAAACAAAATATAAAGGTTGATAACAAAACTGTTGGATTCACTTACTGTAGCTAAAATAGTGAATGTATACATACAGTCAGTGTGGACGTTTTTTTTTATTTTTTGAGGAGCTACAAGCATAGCATTTAAAAAAAAAAAAGATGTCATTATGTAGTGTGTAAAAACAAATCTACTCTCTCACCCCTTTCCCTTGTGTGTGGAGCAGGTGGTCGACTCTCGTCTGGTTTCGGTGTTCGACGCCAGAGAGCTGGAGCTGGTCATCGCCGGAACTGCGGAGATCGACCTGAATGACTGGAGGAACAACACTGAGTACAGAGGGGGTAAATTCACTTAGTACAGTACAGAGAGGATGAGTGTGCACTGATGGGGCCACACTTAGTACAGTACAGAGAGTATGAGTGTGCACTGATGGGCCACACTTAGTACAGTACAGAGAGTATGAGTGTGCACTGAGGAGCCACACTTAGTACAGTACAGAGAGTATGTGTGTGCACTGATGGGGCCACTCTTAGTACAGTACAGAGAGGATGAGTGTGCACTGGGGAGCCACACTTAGTACAGTACAGAGAGGATGTGTGTGCACTGAAGAGCCACACTTAGTACATTACAGAGAGTATGAGTTTGCACCGAGGAGCCACACTTCAGAAAGATGGCCCACTTAGTACAGTTAGTACTTAGTACATGGGTGTGTAAGCGCAAAGGGGCAAAACATAGTACAAGAGACCCTTATATAAAATAACTGAGTATGTTGAAATGAAAAATGCCATAGTTAACATCTGACCTAACCGCAATACTACTGTAACGTATTTATGGTGATGCATTTTTGAACACAGCTTGAGTCGGATGTTGGATACATGCTTTACAGCGTGTGATTTATGGAGGCACATGGGAAAATTTCTCCTTGTCCTTAATGTTAATTCTGGCAGCTGGTTTTTGCGCAGTGTACAGCTGTGATCCTGGGCATGTCGTAGGTGACTCTAAATCTTCAGGCACATGAGGGAATCGCCATGCCAATGGACAAGTCCTGGATCTGGTTTCCGTTACGGGCCAAGCGCGTAATTACCTGGGGTAACCAAAACAAATCACCTGCCGGGTCTGAGCGGGTCAGCCTCCCCCAGGGGACCAGCTTTCAGAATGGCGGTAGAGAAGCGGGGATTCTAGAACTTTCCTGGGGCTTCAGATCGCGCGCGGAGTGGGCGCGTAATCAGGAACTAAACGGCCCGTTTGCTGGCCTCTCAGGCAGGAAGCCCGAAGGAAAAACACGTCTTCAGTTTTTACGTTTCGAGCGATCTGCTGGATTTTTCCTGCACGTGTTCTTGCTCTTCCGCTCGCATGTACACATTAAGCACGCCTAAAATCTTTGTGTGACGCATGATACAGGCTACGGGGGTCACATCCATTCCCCCCTGCCTGTTAGCGGCATTGCAGTGGCCGTGTAGTGTAAGGTGCACCAGAATGTTGCAAGTTTGATTCCCAGGTACAGAGGAACACTGCTGTGCCTTTGAGCAAGGTACTTAACCTGCACTGCTTCAGTAATTACGCAGTAAAGTGTCCAGTGTCAATTCAACTCTAACAGAGTACATACGAGTCCAATAGGGACCATGTGTACTCTGTTAGAGTTGATTTTACACTGAAAATGTTACCGTGTACCCAGCTGTTTAAATGGATGCTGTGTCAAAATGCAAAAACATGTATGTGTAGGTCGTTCTGGATAAGAGTGTCTACTAAATGTAAGTGATGTAATTCCTCAGACAGGGTAAGTCAGTAGTGGCTCTTGCATGTGTACCCACAAACACCCACCACCACACTCCGCCCGGTGTCTGTGCCCCCCACATTATCCCGTCCCCCCACCCTTAACCCCCCCCCTGTTTTTGGGTTGCAGGCTACCACGACGGGCACATGGTGATCCGCTGGTTCTGGGGGGCGGTGGAGCGCTTCAATAACGAGCAGCGGCTGCGCCTCCTGCAGTTTGTGACGGGCACGTCCAGCGTCCCGTACGAGGGCTTCTCCTCGCTGCGCGGGAGCAACGGCCTGCGCCGCTTCTGCATCGAGAAGTGGGGAAAGATCACCGCCCTGCCCAGGTATTATACACCTATACATACACCTGTACACACCTGTACACACACTCAGACTGGGGCAAGATCACCGCCCTGCCCAGGTAACGCACACCTGTACATACACCTGTACACACACACAGACTGGGGCAAGATCACCGCCCTGCCCAGGTAATGCACACCTATATATACACCTGTACACACCTGTACACACACATACAGACTGGGGCAAGATCACCGCCCTGCCCAGGTAACACCCATATACATACACCTGTACACACACCTGTACACACACACACACCGCTGCCCTGGTAATAACCCCTATACACACACAGTGGGGCAAGATCCCCGCCCTGCCCAGGTAATGCACACCTATATATACACCTGTACACACCTGTACACACACATACAGACTGGGGCAAGATCACCGCCCTGCCCAGGTAACACCCATATACATACACCTGTACACACACCTGTACACACACACACACCGCTGCCCTGGTAATAACCCCTATACACACACAGTGGGGCAAGATCCCCGCCCTGCCCAGGTAATATACACACACACACACACACACACACACACACTGCCCTGCCAAGGTGTCACACAGACGCATGTACACAATTGGAAAATTCTATGAGAACCTCTTCTGCTTCACTCATGAGACAGTATATCGTAAACAGGAAGCAGTTTTCTGCTAAGCAAACTGCCTGTTCTCACCTGGTACATACAACCTACAACAACTGCTGTTATCCTGCATCAGGGGTCAGGGGCCTAATTGGGGTTTACTTTTATAGCCAAACACTTATCCTTAGTTTCAAAAATGCGTGTACCTAGATAACTTAATATGTGTGCAAATAGTTTTCAATTATACATGCTTCTTAAGTGATCAGTTCCAGGTTTAGATTTGCAGGGGTGCGTTTCTGGTTTCGTTAGCAGTCGTAAGCTTGGCAGCCATGACCGTGTAACATGTGGCCTGGTGCTTATATTATGGTGCATTAAGACAGCTTTTCCTAGAATGCCATGTATCTTGTGCTGCACGAAAACACAACATTCCTTCGATGGAGCAGAAAGAAAGCTACTGACAAGCGATGTTCACTAGGGGTGTAAGCCTCAGGCTTCACCACGATAGGATGCCATTTTGATTCTTGAGGCAATGGTTCAGCATTTGGCCATATCACAAATTTTGCTACGATACGATCCAAAACAATCAGACTGATATGGTAAATGGACTGCATTTATATAGCGCTTTTATCCGAAGTGCTTTACAATTGATGCCTCGCATTCACCAGAGCAGTTAGGGGTTAGGTGTCTTGCTCAGGGACACTTCGACACGCCCAGGGCGGGGGATCGAACCGGCAACCCTCTGACTGCCAGACAAGTGCTCTTACCTCCTGAGCTATGTCGGATATAGTAGGAAGTGGTCGATATATACTATATGATCCAGGTAACACAATCCTGTTACAGTGTATGCAAACACCCAAAATGAGGTTGAGAGTGCAAAAACATTTTGACTGCAACAGAAGGAAAAATCACTAGTGTGCATGAGGATGAGGTTGAATGATGAACATATTTTTCTATGATTCATGACGATGCACATTGATTTCTGCACATTGTATCGACTGAATCAGATCATTTCCCTTTGAACCGAAACAGCGATCCGGATATGGTGGACTGCATTTATATAGCGCTTTTATCCAAAGCGCTTTACAATTGATGCCTCTCATTCGCCAGAGCAGTTAGGGGTTAGGGGTTAGGTGTCTTGCTCAAGGACACTTCGACATGCCCAGGGCGGGGTTTGAACCGGCAACCCTCCGACTGCCAGACAATCGGTCTTACCTCCTGAGCTATGTCGCCCCCTATGGATATGTTTGCAGAAATGGGTTGTCCACACTACCGTCTTCACCCTGCTGTGAACTGGTCAGTCTTCAGACAAAAAAGACATGAAGGGTCGATTGCAGTGTGCTTAGCTGAAGTTTAGTACTCGGGCTTAAATCCCTAGGCCGCCAAACTGCATCATAACTGGAACAGCTAGTCCTTATTTCACAGACTGGGAGAGTCTAGGGTGCAGTGATCTTCACTACTGGTCCTGGAGAGCCACAGGGTCTGCAGGTTTTTTGCCTTGACATCAGCAACCGATTCAGAAACCAGGTGAGGTGAGTTAACTGTGTAACAGACTGCTTCAAATGATCAGTTAAGTCCTGAGCGACAACCAAAAACCAGCAGACCCTGCGGCCCGCCATGACCAGGACCAGGACCAGGACTGAAGTATCAGTGGTCTAGATCAGTGGTTCTCAACCCTGGTCCTGGGGACCCACTGCCCTGCATGTTTCAGATGTCTCCCTGCTCCAACACACCTGATTCAAATGAACGGGTCATTATCAGGCTTCTGCAGAACTTGATGACGACCCATTCATTTCAATCAGGTGTGTTGGAGCAGGGAAACATCTAAAAGATACAGGGCAGTGGGTCCCCAGGACCAGGGTTGAGAAACCACTGATCTAGGGTTTTTGCACCCCAGCCAATCACGCTGCAGTCGAGCCGGTCTCTTTCTCACGGGTTCTGCTTTTTACACAAATAAAGGCTGAGGACCAGCATGCCACTCACACTGTTTGTGTTCTTACTGCGGCTTACTGGGTTTGTTTGACCCACATTTTACACGCTCTCTCGCACGCACGCACACGCGGTGTTTATACCGCTTACACGCGGCCATTTCGCGACTTCCCTCGCCGGCAGGAAGTGAGGCCGCCGTCCTCCGCCCGCCCAGCTGTCACGCCACCGACGCTGGAATTCGCGAGAAAAAAAAAAGAAAAAAAACACACATTCTTTAAACGACCCGCCCTCGTCTCCACTCTTAAGCTGAGAAAAGAGCTGCTGGTCGCTAACGAGCTTTCTGCTAAAGGTTAAACCTGTCCGTTCGGTTGCTTTGATTCTGGTTTTCGCCGGCAGTCGCTGACCTGGGGACTGCAGCGCGAACAGTCGCGTTGGAAAAAAACTATTCGCACCCTCCGAATACTGCACAAGACAAAATGTCTTTCAAAATAACAAAAAAAAAAAATAAATGTATAACCTGAATCATATGAACCGTCCGCCGTTTTCTCTGACCGTTTGCTGAGCGAAGGCGTCGGCCAGGGAAAAGTCGTCGTTAAAAAAGCGCAGTGCCGCCGCTCGAGTCGAGCCGGCCGTGCGGTCGAGGCGTGATCCGGCCCGGAGGTATCACGACATGTCGTGACTGAGAGGCAGGGCTGCTCCTGTCACGACAGCAAAAGGAAAGACGTTTTTAGCGCGTAGCTGGAGTGCAGTTAGCATTGAGGACACCCCAAAAAAAATGTTTATTTTTATATCATAGAAACACCAGCGTAATCACCACCACCGTTCATAACCAGTTAAGTGTCCAACCATTTGTAGTTGTTTGCCTGTTGTGTGCTTGAATAGTGATTTAGGTCAAGTGTCAGTTATTAATTCATACTCGATGCAACACCATTAGCGCATGTCTGCTCATGATGTAACAAAGCCGGAATCTACCATAACCTTTTGGATCTGAATTTCAGCATTTGGAGTCTGTACCTTTTATTTGGCGAGCGGCAAAGCTTCTTGTCCTGAGTGGCCAGCCATAAAAAAATAAAAATAAAAAACATGTCCTAATTCCGCCATGTCACAGAATAGTGTGGGATATTTATCATTGCAGAGTGTGCATCTGTAAGGCAGGTGAGACAGGTGAGACAGGTGAGACAGGTGTAAATAAGGGTGGAAATATGAGACGGGCGGGGCCGTGCCAGGAAGTGGGGCTCCAACCTGAGCCACACACATCACTGCAGTGGGTCTCCAGTTTGACTATATTATCGGTTTGCTCAGCAGTGAAATGCCTCTGGCCTTTCGCTGTAATAAATAAACACAATCCCCATAGATGACATAAAACATTAGCCCACCTGAAAACATGACAGTGTGCATTAAAGACTCATCATATTCAGCTCTTTTCCCCTTCGTACACTCGATCACCCACAACTGTATAATGGCCAGGATATGGTGCTGTAGGTCAAGACATAGAAATAAATAAAACGCACTCAAACCAAGATTGACCGCAAAGTAGCGGGCTTGAATTCAAATAAACGTATGTAATATTTATGTACCATTTTTATGCTGCGTTCCGTCCGCTTACATTCTAAGAGCCTCATTCACGAATCCATGCCAAGACTCCCAGATTGTTAGGTTTTATTTTTTCTAAATATTTTTTTGGGCTTTTCAGCTTTATTGGACAGGACAGTGTAGAGAGACAGGAAGAGCAGGGGAAGAGAGAGGGAGAGACGTGCGACGAAGGTTGTGCGGTCGGACTCGAACCGCCGACGTTGCGGCTCGTAATGAGCATGTGGACAGTGCTCTACAGGCTACGCCACGAGACACCCAGCAGATTGTTAGGTTTTAGACATGGAGCATTTATTTTTTGAGAGAGAGACAGAGACAGAGACAGAGACAGAGAATTGCTCAAGTTTTAGCATGTCGTCCATTTTGTGTGCGTTTCAGGGCACACACCTGCTTTAACCGGCTGGACCTCCCGCCCTACCCCTCCTACACCATGCTGCACGAAAAGCTACTGATCGCCGTGGAGGAAACCAGCACCTTCGGCCTGGAGTGAACAGGATGGGACGGGACGGGGGGGGGGAAAGCCCCCCCCCCCCATTTTTTGTGTCTTCGTTCAGTGGACTGGAAGCAAATTCCCTTTTTTTCATATGAGTATCATTTTTAACTGAGAGTTACCTCTTTTTTTACGATCTGTATATGACGTGTAATTTGGGAAACAAAACAACGACAAAAAATAACTTGCATGTACTGTGTAATTCACCTGTTGTAATGTAATTTATTTTATTTTTTTTTTTTATTTTTTTTGGGGGGTACAAAATGTTATGTACCGACATGTATGCAATATTTAATATTTAATACCTGGTGCCAGCCTGCAGCGCCTTGACTACCACCAATATTACTACCCACAATGCAATACTGGACGCCCCAAAGCAAGTTTGCCGCTTTGTGCAAAATGACATCCTGTCAGAGATGCTTATTGATGGGAACCACAGCTGAATTCGCCGTGGCTGTCAAAGAACGTTCAGTGATTTTCGAAGAAAGCTTTTTTGTTTGTCTTGTCAATGTTTTTTTTTGTTTTTTTTTTTTTCTTCCCCAGAATATGGAGGATTTTATTTTTTAGGCTGCGTGTTCCATTTACAGTTAAAGTCACAGTGAGCCAGACAGAAGTTAGAGCAGCACTAGCGTCCGCTATATGACACATACGCAACCAAAACAAATTCTTTCAAGGGGGGGGTAATTTTTGAAGGGCAGGGAGTCGATTTGATTGATGTCGAATGAGGAGGGGGAGGAATGCGTGCCACTGTGTGAAAGGACGTTAATTGGAGCAGAACGGAAATTTGACAGACATTTGATCGACGTTGACGGCCACTGGTACTCGTTTTCCAGGAAGTGGAGGGAAAAAAAACCTTTGAAGTGAAAATACACAAGTATATTGGTATTTTATTATTTTTGGACTATGTACTTTTAGGCATGTTCGTGTAGTTATTGAGAATTGACCAAATTGATGAGAAAGCCCATTTTTATTTCACTGTGACTTTTAAGTGGAGCGCGCTGTGTTATCACCAGACCTGGGTCAAATACGTATTTGTTTTGGATTGAAAATACTTTTCTACGCTTTTCTGATCTTGTCTGGTGCATTGGAACCAGTGAAATACTCTCAAAAAAAGTGCAGAACCCTAGCCTTCTGGTCATATCGGCAGGCTCAGTTTACACCAGGCAAGATCAACAGAGCACAGAAAAGTATTTGACCCAGACCTGGTTATCGCAGAGCATCGCCTCCATGGCTTTGAGAGCCTGGGTGTGTCTTGCCTGGGGAACTCCCGGGGCGTTGTGGTTGTGGACATGCACTGCAGCAATTAGGGGGAATAAGAGCTTCTCTCTTATCAGCAGTGGCTACTCAGTGAAGCCCTGCACTGAGGTCTGGGAGATGGGAATGTTCTTCAGTGGTCTCCCAGTGTTAATTCAGCTGCAAGGCTGCTCAGCCTTTGTCATTATAAGCCTTTTATAACCCTTTATAACCCTCGTCCTGGAAGGTCGCAGCATCTGCAGGGGTGCTTAGCTCTGGTCTTGGGAGGTTTCAGCATCTGCAAGGGTGGGGTTCAACCATTACATCACATTTATTTAGCAGATGTTTTTATCCAAAGCGATGGACAACACGTGCATACCGAAGGTCATTGGAACAACTATAAAACACAGGTCCGAAAAGGTACAAACACTTTGTGTAACAGCTATTCATAGCCATGGACACATTAAAGTCCAGTTCACACAGTAAGCATAGGCTAGGTCAGAAAGGTATGGTAAGTCAAACTGGGAGGCATGACAACGAGCTACAGCATCAAAATAACGATACAAGTGCAATATAAGTGCTGGATGGAGGTGCAAGTGTAACATAAAAGTGCTACAGGAACAAATTGACGGATTAAAGTGATAAGAACGATCGTAGATTGGGAGTGCCCTGCAGAGCAGTGACAGTTAGTCCAGGTACAGTCTGAAGAGATGTGCCTCCCTTGTGGGGCCACAGCACCTGCAGGCCCTTACTCAATCTAGAAATGCAATCGCTTATTTTAAGAAATCGTTTATTTTATTGGAGCGGTTTTGCTCGCCTTGCCAGGATCGAATGTGTTTGTGGTTTTTGACGGGAGCAATTAAATGTTGTGGGCAGTGGCCCTCCAAGTTACCAGAGTAGGGGCTGGTCAAAGCAGCGTGGGTCTAGAGCCTGCAACCTTTGTCCGAGAGACGGAGAACAAAACGTTAAAATGCACTGCAGAAAGGTTGAATATGGCGTGTACATAAAGTATCGTAAGTTCTGTTTTGTACTTATTTTTTTGATTTTATAATCTTTTTTTTATTATGTTCATGAAAGTTTATATTATATATATATATATTCTCGTTTTTAATGTACACTTGCCCTGGGGAAAATTTGAATGTTTGATTTTTGTAAAGAATGTCGGTTATTTGATGATATTTTCACGGGAAGATGAATACATCGCTCCTGTATTTAAAGGTGTTGTGTTTGTTTTGGAAACACTGATGGGACCAAAGGTAAATTCACTGAGAAGAAAGATATTCCTTAAAGGAGTACCATGGTGGTTGAATGTGACACTTCCCAGTTGTCTTCAGGCAACAACAAAACAAATGTGCATATTTTTTTTATTCTTCAGTCATTTCAATGTACTTTAAAACATATTTTTCTAAGCCTAAATTTCCCACGATAAAAATTCACCCGAACCGTCTGGGCGTGGTAATGAGAACTGTCAGTTAGCTATGATTGACAGACCGTGCCCCGTTACCATAGCTAGCCCCATGATAAGCGCTATTTTTGGGAGACTGAATTTTCACAAGCTAGCTAGCTTAGTAGTATATCAAGTATCGATAGATAGCTAAGGTAAGGACGTTGACTTATATCCAATTATAATTTTTGCTATCTAGCTAGCCAAGTTAAGATAAAAGCACAACTATAACGTCCTCATAAAAGCAAACTAGCAAGCTAACGTTATCGATAACATTGCCTTATGAAAGCGAACCTCCTAGCTAGCTAACGTTAGCTAGCTAGCTAAATGAATTTAACCAGAAATAATCTAAAGCCACTCTAATTTAAGTGAACCTAACGTTAGTCAAATATTTGCATTGTCTGAACAGCAGGACGGTGTTTTCCTGTCAGATTTCTTTACGGGGCGTGGAAATGGGAGTGGTTACTGTATTCGTGACGTAGCAAAATGACAACTTTCTCAACCGGTTGAAAATAGGACGATGAATTTAAAACGCATATTTCTCCAAAAATACAGAACGGACATATTTAATACTTTGCTCATTGTGTTTCTTCAATGCCTCTTGTGCAAATAGCACATAAAACCGATAAAGTGTGAAAATCACCATGGTACTCCTTTAAGGGTTATTCTTATGAGTAGGTGAACTGTAGCTCTGAGTTGATCTCAGATGTTACGTACGTCATTTTACCATTTGAATCACGAGCACGTCCATGTAAAGCAGGGGTGGGCAATGCTGGTCCTAGCGGGCCGGTGTGTGTGCAGGTTTTTGATTCCACTAAATAGCCTGGCTAAATGAGCTAACTGGCTGTGCACACCAACACTGGCTCACTCAGTAGATTATATCACAGTAAAACATTGCATATAGGGACACAAGAACAGTCTTCAGCTGTCATTCATGCACAAGAAATGTAGCTAAAATGTCAGCTGGTGTAAATGCTAGTGCTAATTAAGCAATTGAGGCCAGAAGTTGCCATAAAAAAACAGAAACAAATATGGCCCTCGTTGCCCACCTCTGACGTAAAGGATGCCTTCACAGCAGTGAATTTAACTCCAGTCTCAATATGTGCAGTGCATTATGGGCCATCAACTGTCTTATTGGCGTCACCTATTCATGGCCACCCATTCACATTAATCCAAGTTTATTTATTTTTTACCATGGTACTGTTAGCATCTTACTGAACACCCCATGACAGTTGGTTTCCATTTTTGAATGTCTGTTAGTGCATTTAATACTGGCTTTGTGTCTGCTCCTATGGAAAGGCATATTTTTTTAAAATACTGGAGTGTTCGTACTGTAGATGTCATCAACTTCTACGTAAAGGTGCATTGTGGGAAACCAGACTGTTACCACAGAGTTACCACCTAAAGCCTGTTACCACAGAGCATCTGAGTGTAAACATGAAGGAATTTTCCGTTTTATTATATTTCCTCTTTAGTTTGCCAACGGTAGTTGACACATGTCACTCCCAATGATTTCATATGAATGAATTGCTAGACTAGCTAGTATGCTTGTGATGCTTGATGTTGGACTGATGTTTGAAATTCATGTTCACGACCTTCATGTACCCTGTTTTTGGCCAAGAGTTTACACTGGTAGACTGAGGAGATGAGCTGGTCTATGTATCTGCTGCAGAAACTGGTCCCAAAAAATGTATTTTTCCTTCATTGTGGACTAAATATATCTATTTATGAGGAAGGCCTTTTGTTCCAGATTTATGATGAAAACTATAAGCATAATGAAAGTGCAAATATACTTGATAAGGGAGGGCATTTAAAGTATGCCTTTTGCTGAAATGTACACTGGGAATGCAGTGAATAATTCAGATATGCAGTAACAAATTTTAGACAAGAGATTTCTACCAAACAAATCTTATTGAATTATATATACATGTAGATTTATTCCAATGTAAAGAAGTATTCACATTTCACACAGCAACAAAGAATCTGGAAACTGGTATTTTTCATGCGTGTGAAATCAAAATACAAAATAAGCCATTGCACAAAAAACATGGCATGTTTTTTCTTGCTTTTTTATCTGTGTATGAGGCCTTAGCATTCTGCTTTCAGACAAATGTGAAAAGAATTATTAAAAGTTCAGAGTTCCATCTCCATCTTCCTGTAAGTGTTTGACCGTTGATCTTTAACAATTCAGGAGATGTATTAATTGGATTAGATTGGTCAACTTGCTGTTTGATCTTAAATTTGAATAACATATTTGGCAAGTGTTTATTTTCTCCCTTTACTTATATTACTGTGACTATTCAACATCATGTTTAACTAATGCAAGAAAACTTTTTCTAAATAACTGAAGCATAATTTGTTTAAATTGGTTATTCAAAGTTATGGAAAATATTACATTATGTTTGAATTCAGGCCTTTTTAATGCCTTGTGTCTCTCTGTGTCATGTCATCCTCCATTTTGTTTTACAGGAAAAGTCTTTCATCAGGAGAGATGACTACTCATTTGAGAGTTCTGGTTTGTCAACGGGTTACTCAATTCTCAGGCCTTGCTTTGGATGAAATACTACTGTAGACGGATGTCAATAAACAATCACTTTGTAACACACGCACATATCTGTTATCTTTTCTTTTTCCCCTAATAGGCTACTTTGATGGATTGCAAGTTAGCACACTTGGGAATATGGGTGCAAATTCCATGACAGTCACGTTGCATTCTCGTATATACGACAAATCCCCGTGCACATACCATTATTCCAGTTACTGAAGTTGTTGCAGACAATGTGAGTGTCACTGGGAAACCATGCAAGGGTAATGCCTCATGTTACACCTGTAAAATGACACAAATAAATCACGATTGTGTCATGGAAACTGTTGCTATGAGAAAACAAGAATAGCATGATATACGCTGTGCATAATGACTGGTGATGCAGTGGCTGGTTAAACTGTGGTGAAGTGAAGACCTTTGCTGTGTATAAGCTATATAAATGGATGCAATGTAAACGCTGCTGTATTTAGAAATTTGCTCTAGGTAAGAGCGTCTGATAAATGCCTGTAATGTAATGCTGTTGAAGTAACACTGTCTAGTTATTGTGGACAAGCTCTTTTTCAGACGAGGGAAATACAACAGTGTATTTGGGTGATTACATTACATTACATTACATTACAGGCATTTAGCAGACGCTCTTATCCAGAGCGACTTACACAACTTTTACATAGCATTTTTACATTGTATCCATTTATACAGCTGGATATATACTGAAGCGGGGCGACATAGCTCAGGAGGTAAGACCGATTGTCTGGCAGTCGGAGGGTTGCCGGTTCAAACTCCGCCCTGGGCATGTCGAAGTGTCCTTGAGCAAGACACCTAACCCCTAACTGCTCTGGTGAATGAGAGGCATCAATTGTAAAGCGCTTTGGATAAAAGTCCATTTACCATGAAGCAATTTCGGTGAAGTACCTTGCTCAAGGGTACAACGGCAGTGTCCTTACCCGGGAATCGAACCTGCGACCTTTCAGTTACAAGCCCAGTTCCTTACCCACTGTGCTACACTGCCGCCCTGTAACTAGCATGATTAATAGTTCAAGATTTTCCTTAAAATTAATTGAAGTAGGCTTCAGTTTATTTGACCTTTTGTATCCACGTATGTGGTTCTGTTGCTGCGATATCTTTTTCTACCAGCAGATGGCAGATTTTTGTGTTCTCGGAACTGTAAAACCTGCCGAAGCCAGATTGTACACTACAGCAGAGCACGGCACGAGATCCAAAATGTTCACGGTCCAGGCAATCGAAGGAATGTGTTGCATTTCTTTGAAAAATATTATGTAAGGCTTATCTAAACAAATTATGCATGTACAATAGAAATACTAACTATGTTTACCACAACGACCGTTTTGCATGACTTGGTACCTTAAATTAAAACTCGGAACAAGAAAGGGAAAAGGATAGAAATCCTTTTCTAGATAAGTTCTAGAAATATGGACGTTTCTTCCAGAAATTACTGAAAGGCCAGTGATTCAGTAAACTCTTCTATATTTCCCTCCTACGAGTAATCACTGTGGTTTGTCCGCGTGGTTTACCAAACATTTAGGCATTAACTCCATGTCCGGCTAATTAAATTAGAGCAGCCTTTAATGTGGCATCTGCCTACGTTGCTGAAGTAGTGGCATCGTGGCTCCGCCCTCTGACTGAATGCGGTGTCAGTCAAGAGCGTTGCCATGGAAGTCGCTGGCAAAGTATGCGACTGGCTGTGTTTGTAAACGGTGTTCACTCAGTAACGAACCAAGACACTGCAGGGCGCATCGAGCAGAAGTTGCGTGGGTGATTAACTCGTACGTTTGGCCAGCTCGGTTTATCATTTACTTCGGGGCGCAACTGTCAATGAAGACAGAGGATAGAATTGCATTTCCAAGACAATTCGCAAGCCATGCCCTAATGTTTAAGTATTTCTGTGTCTAGCTAGCTTCTGGACACATAAGTTTTTACTTTTTGCTCGACCATCTGAACTATCCTTGGGAACGCAAGTCGCTCTTGTGGAGCCCGTTGAACCGACGCGATGATGCCAGAACGTCCGCAGGGCAACGAGATGAGAAACCGTCCACTTTGTCGCGGTCAGACGAACTCAAATCAGAACCACTCCGCGTTGTTGTCCGAGATCAAGACTCCAATCAAGACCGAACCGTTCAGTGACCGGTACAGTCTTATCCCCGGCAAAGAACTTGGGAGGTAAGTCCGCGTTCATTACACAGTAGGCTAAATTGCCGTGTGATGCACAGTAACTGCTTACTGTTGCAAATTAGTGTTTGTGTTGTTTCTAGTCTGAAAAGCTGTGGTAGGCTACGCTTTACATGGGTGAAATCAGTCGCAATAAATTTGAGCTGGTGTCTTGTTTAGGAATTTACGGTATTTGCGTTGCCTCTTTAGGAAATTATGGTTGTCCGGCTGAATTCCTTCAAGCATTCCGGATTTCAGTTTTATGTCTATTATTTTATATGGAATGGAGTAGGGTAGTAGTAATGTATTGCGTAGAATACTGTTGTTTTAGTTATTTAAAGTTAATTTCTGGAATCACACAAAATGCATATTCAGCGTTATGTCATGCTCCATAAATCTGGAATAGGTTGTTTATTTATAACCGGCTTAATTGGTTAATATTTGCCTAAAGACCACTGCTTGGACATTACACATGGATATCAGCTGCAATTTAAGAGAGCTGTCCTGACGGACAGATTATTTCCAAATATATTTCTCTTTCTTTTAGTCAGACATAATTATCTGAAGTATTTTACTACCCAGCCACATTTAATAGTTGATTATATTATTATGATTATAGTGTGTGTGTGTGTGTGTGTGTGTGTGTGCGTGTTGGGGGGCGGGGGGCGGCGGGCGCGGGGGGGGGGGGGGGTTGGGTGTACATTGCTACCTAAAGTCAGCAATGCAAAGTCAATGCCATATAAAAACCAATCTGAAACAAAGTGCCTTTTTAAAATGATGTGAAACCAGCTGCAGAGTTTATATACCAGACCCATAAGGACTCTCATTAAGTCATTGCGTTTTGGGTGGCTTTACACTTCCAACCCTAATATTAACTTAATAAAGTAATATCCTACATTGCAGATGCAGCAAGTGAGAACATATTTCCTCTTTTCATTTTTCCTGTCCTGTCAGAGTAATTAGCCAGTTGTAGTCAGGTCTTTGGCAGCTGTCCAGTCAGTCAGAACATGTTAAACATGAACATCTGTGTTTATTCTTGGCAAACAAGGGGATTTGAACCTTTCAATTGTGGCAATATTTACCTGAGGTCGTCATCAGTGGATGTCAACGGCGCAAATATTCAAACCTTCACTTTCTAATTGATCCTCAGCCTCTGATTGGCTCATCAACTAAAGAGCTTTGGTCGACTGCCAATTGGAATGCAGCGCCTTGAACAGAGAGATAGGGCTGCCAACCAAGTCCCAACTGCCAACCAAGTCCCAACTGTACCCGTCCACAACCGCCACCAAGTCCCATATCACACTGTTATTCTCGCCATCAGTGCGGTGCAAACCAGGTTTATCCATCTTTAGGTTAATTGGTTCCAGATGTTCAGTTAGCCAACCAAATAAATAAAACGTGACTCCTCTATGGCTTAGCAGAATGCCTCAGTGCTTGAAGTTGCGGCCTGAGAAGTTTCCATATCGAATGAAGTGAGTTCATTAAGAAGCTTTATTCCATTAAAGGTAGCACTGTTATTTTTTTTAGGTTAATGGTTCAGGTGTTTTGAAATACTGCCTCCGTCAATGCGTCAGTGTTTTAATGCTGGGAGATGGCGTCTTGTGTTTTGCGCCTTTATGTCTTTAAAAAAAAAAAATCACCACAGTGATTTGTACAGTTTAATTAGAGTGCAAAAGGCATTTGGCCTGTTTTTTCGTTCTGAGCAGGCTAAGTCTATTTAAGAACTCCCGTGTTATTTCTGGATTGCGTTCTCCCCCCTGTGAATAGTTGAAATTGGCCCTGCGTGAAGTAGGTCAAAATGCCTTTCCTCGGTTAAAGAGTTTTTTATGTACTGTACTCTGAAAAACACACAGTGGCACTGCTTTGCACAAGTGCTTGTGCTCTTGGGGTTAAAGTGCTTGTTTTTAGGTAGGTCAGCATAAACTGCACACATAAAAGCATGGAAGACATGCTCATTGTATGATTAGAGGAAGGTAGCCTAGCAATGTGGAACATAGTGTAAGTATCACAGAAAACGCTGGTTCATTTTTCAATTTATTACTGATTTTTTTTTCTTATTCACTCTTATTGATCCTGTACAGTAAAGAGGAAAGCTAATTGCAGTCTGTTTGGGAGAGATTAATGCAGGCAACAAAACATTTTGTGTGTGCATAAGGGTGTGTGTATGTATCTGTGTTCATGTGTGGTGTACTCTGTGTGTGTGTGTGTGTGTGTGTGTTTGTTTGGTGTACTGTGTGTATGTGGGGGGGGCGGGGGGGGTGGAGGGTGTGTGAGTGGTGCACTGTGCATGATCTTGCATGCCAGTCACTGACCAGTGAAACTATTGTAATATTAGTGCGGTTGTTTTAAGTATCTGCTCATGGTTGTTTATACTCGGTTACACAATAACTCCCACTTGGTAGCCTAAGTGAAGCCGCATGCATGCAAAACCACAGGGTCGAACCAGAGCCAGTTACTGCCATGGGCTTGCAGCAGCTCGAATAGCCTGATGCTGGGTCTGTTCTTTGGTCCATGAGAGCGGCATGATTGTGCTCCATGTTGGGAAAATGCATATCTGCCATGCTTTTTATGATAGTCCATTTGCACACACACATGTACACACACACACACACACACACTCATTCACACACTCACACATGTACACACACACACACACACACTCATTCACACACTCACACATGCACACACACACAGACTCATTCACACACTCACACACACACACACATGCACACTCACACATGCACACACACACACACAGACTCATGCTAACACTTTTTCTCAGAAACAGTCGTTCTCGTCGAATGTAAACACACGGCAACAGACACCCACAGTTTCCCACAGAGAGGAGACCAGGCCTGGCCGGGACGCGATGACATCACCACCCTTCAATCTCAGCACCGACTGTGTCGGCTGGCAACATCTGCCGTGCACCACAGAAATGGGGGGGGGGGGGGGGGCGGGGGCAGGTTTGGGGGAGGTCACGGCCATGTTCATTACTGAAACCCCCCCCCCCCTCTGCAAATCTCACATCCCTCCCTGTCAGAAGAACTCTGGTTGCCCTGGATACGGCTGTCAGTAGCATTCCCTCTCAGCCGAGTGGGTCCAATTAAGTCCATTTGGGCCCTGGCTGCTGACGGGGCCGTTCCGCTTCTCACCGGTCCTGCTTCCTCGGGTTTTTCACACTCTGATCCCCTCAGGTCCAGGCTCTGTGGTGGTCCAGGTTCCGTTTTTAAAAAGCAGAAATTAGACTTATTTTTTTGCGCTAATGATTGTTTCCGACAGGTGGTCGGGTGTTTTTTTTTTTTTTTTTTTTTGACGTTCTCTGACTGCCTGCTGCACTGTTCTCGCTAGCCGAAATCAAAATGTGAGTCATGACAACGATGAACGGCTTGAGTAAACGACTCAAACCAGCGCGGCAGGTTTTCAGTCCGCGCGTGATTAATGTGCACCTTGCACAGTGACTGAGGGGTCAGGGTGCTGACGCAGCTCAGGAAGGCGGACCCGGGAACAGTGGATCGCTTAGATGCGGTTCAGCAGTACAGAGCAGCTGCGCATCCCCTCCATCCTTATTTCTAATGTCACTGGTGGACAAAGCGTACTGGGCCCGTGCCGCTAGCTCAGAGCTGTGGATTAGCCGTTTCCTCCAGCTGTTTTTGTCCACTGAGTGAGACACTGCCTCTCCTGTCAGTGTTTGAGTATCAATCACTCAAACGCCTCGTCGGGGATTAATCAAATCAAATCAAATCAAATTTTATTTGTATAGCGTATTTTACAACAGTTGTCACAATACGCTTTACAGACAACCCAAGCCTAAACCCCCCACAGGAGCAAAGCCTAAGGCAACAGTGGCAAGGAAAAACACCCTGTGGCAGATGGGGAGAAACCTTGGAAGGAACCAGGCTCAAGGGGGAAACCCATCCTCCTCTGGTCAGCTCAGGCATGTCAGCCAGTTTAGTATTTTAATGTGCTGGACGTCCTCATCCAGGGTGACATACAATCCCCCGAAAGTGCGTACAACTCATGCAGTGGCGCATGCACTCTTGGATGGATCTTGAGGAGACGTTAGAAGGTGACGTTCCCTCAGTTTCCACTGATAACTTTGTCTGTGTTTAAGGGAGGAAACATGGACGGGGAAGATTCTGTCGTTTTTAACGTAGATCTTCTATGGGCTGAGCAGATGTTCAACTCTGCGCTCCTTTAATCGGGGAGGTTGCTGTTTGTAGTGGGAGGGCAAGCCCCGGAGGCCTCGATGTGCCAGCAGCTTCACCTAAAGACTATTAAACATTAAACACACCAAGCTGAACGTCTGTAAATACAGTACAGTACAGTACTGTCCTGTAGAGTTTCACTCCAACCCTAACAAAGCACCCCTCTTTCAACAGCTAGAGCAGGGCTGCCCAACCCTGGTCTTGGAGATCTACCATCCTTTAGGTTTTCACTCCAACCCTAACAAAGCACCCCTCTTTCAACAGCTAGAGCAGTGCTGCCCAACCCTGGTCTTGGAGATCTACCATCCTTTAGGTTTTCACTCCAACACTAACAAAGCACCCCTCATTCAACAGCTAGAGCAGGGCTGCCCAGCCCTGTTCCTGGAGATCTACCGTCCTGTAAGAAATCTGTCTCTGATGCCAATATGTCTGCTGGCCACACATTCCCTTGATCTTATCATTATCACAATACAGTTGGTACAATGGTAGAATAGCGACCGGGAGTGAGAGATTGGGAACCATCCAAGTCAACAGACGTGCTAATTCAATCACAACAGGACAGCCCATTCACTGCGGCCTAATTGATAGGTGTTACAAAACTGACTACATCATTCTTAGTATGTGTATTCAACACTCCTGATCAAAGCTTTGAAAACAAATGAGAAGCAGCCTCTGGAAAGGTTTGTGGTTCAGTCGGACTATGCTGAATCCAAGGTGTCATTCGTGCGCTTTGTCACTGCCGGTATTGGAAATAAACTTTGTACATTTTCATCACGTTCGAGAGACGTCCTTTTTTCCTTACGACCGTCCTGTAGATTTTAATTTCAACCCAAATTTGACGGTCCTGTTTCTACTAACTAGCAGCCCAATAAGCTGTTGAATGAGGTGTGCTTTGTTAGGGTTGGAGGGAAAACCTACAGGATGGTAGGCTATATCTCAAGGAACAGGATTGGGTAGCGCCGGGGTAGGCTAACTTTCCCTCAGCCAATCACACCACAGCGTGGCCCTCCACACCTAAACTCAGTGACTAGGGGGAAATGGCTGTGCAGCAAATCCCACTGTCTGCACTCATTGGGTCTGTGGCAAGATTTGCACCCTCGCACAAATATCAGTGTGCTGTACGGAAAAAAACGGGACACCAAGTACAACAAACATGGCTTCGCAGGTCAGAACAATTTGCAGAAGCCTGATTGTAGATTGCTCAATATTTATTTGCAACCTGTTCCAAAGACCTGAACCCACAGGGAACAGTGAGTAAATACTACATTGAAAGAGCGTACTGTACATTCCAATGATTCCAGTAGAATACGATAACTAAATGCTTTATAATACCTGCTGCTTGTACAATGTGTTATATAATTACCCTGGTTACATTTTTAAATAAATAGGAGTGGAAGATTTTGGGTCAATGAACATGATATAGATATAGATATCATTCGCCTATATAGAGTTAGATAAATGTAGATATTTTATTTTGTAAAAGCCAGTTCTGACATTTATGACAACTTTTATTCTGGAATCAGTGTTTTCTTTTTGTAGTCTAGTTTGACAGAGTTGTTCTTTTTAAGTACAGGAAGGTTTGTTTGTGTGGTCCGACAACCTAATCCTTTTATTTCTTTAAGAAAAGTGGTGGAAAATATATGTGGGACTAACATAAATAGAAAATAGCAGAGATCCAGTACTGGCCAGTCATTTTGATTGTTTTGTAGGTGTTAAACCTTTTGTACTGTATGTTGATAGCATAGTGCAGTTTGTTCTTAAAGCCTGTTACAAATCTGATTACCCCTTCAAACTGCCATTTAACTCCAATCCGTCTGGCACACGGATATCAGCAGGTGTGATCTTCATCAGCGTTCATTATCTTCATCATAATGTCTTTAGATTTCATGCCTTCTCACAGAGCCATTGGAGAGGCCATTGGTTCTGTGTAAATGCATGACATAGGCTAGATCCTGATACAATACAATACAATCCTGAAAGTTTGGGCAGGTGAAGCACTGCACAGGTAATACGGTAGCACCTGAGCTATCAATTCTGAGACTCTTTGTACACATTAGGCTCTTACTCTTACACAGCCAGGAAGCCTGAGAACTGACAGTCGCTGTGCTTTGGTACGACAGCCATATCCGCTACCCGCTGCTTGATTTTGACTCTTTTTAAAAATAAAAAAAAACATAAGAAGATTAGTACTTCAACATTTACGTTTTTTTTTTTTTTTTTTTGTGAGTTAATCAGCAGACGCTCTTATGGCGTCTGAATGGGGTTGGATTAGTCCGGCAGAAAGCTCAGACTAAGGAACGTGGCAATTTTTTTCAAATGAAACGGCTCAGCTGGCTAGTCCCGTTTGGGTCCATTTCAAAAAGTGCAGGTCACTGGCTTCTGTGGGAACAGCGCAGCTCGAGAACTCTAGGATTCCTCCTTCTCTGTTAAATTAGACGGACAGTGTACAGGCCAGGTCAGATATAGCTGATGATGGTGTGGGCCTATGTAGGGGGGGACAGTGTGTGTCACTGTCGGTCTTGACACAGGTTACTGACTGGCTGGGCCTCAACAGTTAACTTTAACCCCTCGAAGAGTAGGGTTCTTGGAATTATGTCAGTGTTCTAGAGCTCAGTTGGTTTGTGTACAGTACTGATTGTGACATCAGCATTAGAGTGTTCAGTTAAGAACATTCTAATCACATACACTACGTGGCCAAAAGTATGTGGACACCTTACATCCAACATCTCATCCAAAATTATGGGCATTAATATGGAGTTGGTCCACCCTTTACTGCTATAACAACGTCCACTCTTCTGGGAAGGCTTTATACTAGATTTTGGATCATTTCTGCAGGGATTTTCTTCACACCGTTCTCGATAAAACCACTTCTACATGAATCTCGCTGTGTGCTCGATGGCATTGTCATGCTGAAACAGGAAAGGGCCTTCCCCAAAATGTTGGGGAAGCAAAGAACGGTCTAGAATATGATTGTAAACTGTAGAATTAGTACTTCCCTTCAGAGGAACTAAGGGTCCTAGCCCAAAACATGAAAAACAGCCCCAGACCAAGGGTCATCCAGATACGTTTGGTCATATCGTGTATTTGTGATCTCACACCTTATATAATATAGCTAAAGAGATATGACCAAGAGGTCATGGCACCAGCTCAGTAAAACGTTCAGACAACTTTCCCTCGTCCCTCAACACGCTTCCAGTGTGTTTCCTTTCAAGCCAGGCGGCCTCCACCTCTCTCTCCACCTCCCAGCTTTTGTCTTAATCCTTATCTCCGCACGCACGCCCGTCCACCTGGCGGCTAGAACGGCGTCAGCGGATTTCCTGCAATGTGGGTTACTGTCACGTGCCCCGCTGGCTGGCCGTGTGGCGTCTGCGTGTGTGTATGTGTGACTAATAGGCTTATGAGTTCGGCACTGCCCCCGTCACTGACCTTTCTCCCACTGAAGAGGGGGTCCCCCTCTAGGAGCGATATCGTCACCGGGCCTCCACAGCAGTACACGCCAGGTTTTTAAAAATGCGCCGTTTGTGTAATCAGGGTGACGAAGGGGCGACATAGCTCAGGAGGTAAGTCCATTTACCATTTGATGTATGATTGGAAGTAAGATCCTGCTTTCCATTTTCCCACCACTAAAGTGTATCTGGTGCTTGGTTTACCTACAAACAGAGATAGTATCTAGCATTATTATTATTATTATTATTATTATTATTATTATTATACAGCCTGAAATGGCTACTGTAAGTCCCACTAAAGTAAGGGCTTCAGCCCTGGGGGCCATCTCTCCACACAAAGGAACACGTGCCTTCGCTGGTCACGTCACCTAGGAGACCGTTAGTGTGTCACTGTTACAGGGCCAGCGGGGGGGACACAGTTCAGGAATGACGGCATCCAGCAGACATGCAGAAACACAACAACATGGCTGCCCCCTAACCCCCCCCCCCTTCCAAAAGGTCTCAATGGACCCCGCAGCGCAGGGTTCAGATCTCCCCCCCCTCCCCACTGCACGTGAGGAGCGGCTCCTCTCCAGTGGGGCCGGGGGGGGGGGGGGTGCGGTAAACAAGAGGAGGGGCGAAGAGCCCCCGCGGTGTTTGATATCAACACCGTCCGCTCGGCGCTAACAAACTGCTAACGCGTCGTCATTCCTCAAAATGTCCGAAAAATACTTTCTCTCTGTGTGTGTGTGTGTGTGTGTGTGTGTGACCTTGTTTTCACTCACAGCGCCAGCGCTAAAAATAAATACCAATTAACATCGTACCGCCAAAACTCATTAGCGTCGCTCTGGAAATACGGACAAAAGTGGCGGTTGACATACTTTTATGGTTCTCACACTTTTTTTTATATCATGCGCAATTTGGAAAACCACTGCAAGATACCGTACCTTGTTTTATCTGTGGGTTGAACATTTTGTGTATAGATGGGAGATTTTCCCCTTGAAAAATTTGTTTTTGCGGTTTATTTTGCTATAGTAGATTTGATCAGATAAAAGTACTGTATCTTGCTTTGGGTGAGTGAGGAGTTTGCAGTGTTGAATATGCGTGAATACAAGATCTCTGATTTCACAAAGGCTGGGTTTTTAACACACAGTGACAGATTTGTTTGGTAACATAAGCTCCCCTCTTGTTGTCACAGGGGCAAGTTCGCCGTGGTGAAGAAGTGCGTGGAGAAACGCACGGGGAAGGAGTACGCCGCCAAGTTCCTGAGGAAGAGGAGGAAGGGGCAGGACTGCCGGCTGGACATCGTCCACGAGATCGCCGTGCTGGAGCTGGCCACCGCCAGCCCGCGGGTGATCACCCTGCACCAGGTCTACGAGACGGCCAGCGAGATGATCCTCGTGCTGGAGTAGTGAGTACACTCGGCAGAATGAGTACACACTAGAGAGTACACACAGAGTAGTGAGTACACACTAGAGAGTACACACAGAGTAGTGAGTACACACTAGAGAGTACACACAGAGTAGTGAGTACACACAGAGTAGGGAGTACACACAGGGTCTACGAGACGGCCAGCGAGATGATCCTCGTGCTGGAGTAGTGAGTACACTCAGCGGAATGAGTACACACTAGAGAGTACACACAGAGTAGTGAGTACACACTAGAGAGTACACACAGAGTAGGAAGTACACACAGGGTCTACGAGACGGCCAGCGAGATGATCCTCGTGCTGGAGTAGTGAGTAAACTCAGCGAAATGAGTACACATTAGAGAGTACACACTGCGTAATGAGTATACACTAGAGAGTACACACAGAGTAGTGAGTACACACAGTGGAATGAGTACACACTGAGTAGTGAGTACACACAGAGTAGTAAATACACACAGCGTGATGAGTACACACAGAGTAGTGAGTACACACGGGGTAGTGAATACACACAGAGTAGTGAGTACACACAGAGTAGTGAGTACACACAGAGTAGTAAATACACACAGAGTAGTGCCCACGCAGCAGGATGAGTACTCACATGTCAAAATTTGTGAGTACACCAAAGGCTGACTGTATAGTGTGATACCCTGGCATTTCAGTTCAGAGTGTGTTGTGGTACATCGTTTAATTTGTGTGTAAAAAAAAAAAAATTATGTTATTATATTGTGGCCACGTCCACATCTGCACCCCCCAGAAGTGTCAGAATAATTAGTATTAGCAATATATACTTAAAGTTTAATGTGGAAAATGTTTTACCAACCTAACAGGGACTTGGTCCCCAGGAAGAGATAGTTGAAGAACGCTGCTGTGTGGCGCACTTTCAGTTTTGGCCGTCAGCTGTGGCAGAAAACCATGCGGGAGTCTGTTTTCGAGCTTACATCTCGACACGAGGATAACCCATTTTCTCAGTTCTGCAAGCCGAATGAATGGAAAACAGACCGCCCCCCCCCCCCCCCCCCCCCCCCCCCCCCCCCCACACACACACACACGTCCCGTTAAACAATCGTCCCGAGGTGGAATCCTAGCTCTTTCCCAGTTGTTCCTGGGAGCAGATGGGACCGGTAATCCTGCTCAGCCCCCCACCCCCCACTATGACATCCCTCCGTGTGGTGCTGAATAGGGAGTCTTTCCCTAGGGCCAGAGGACAAACGCAGGGGTAATCCACACTGGGCCAGGGTGAACACACTGCACTCCCCACAGGAGCAGGGACACGTGCCGAGGCTGATTATGAGTGTGTGTGTGTGTGTGTGTTAGGAGTGAGGAGTGA
>NC_049208.1:6365259-6470259 GCF_013347855.1 Anguilla anguilla | reverse complement strand
ATACATACACATTGGCTGTTATTTTTATACAGCTGGGTATGTAGTTCTGCCTGTCAGGATGAGTACCTTATGGTACAGTGACCCCCCCTGGAGTTGAACATGTAACGGTCGAGCAGTGAATCTGTTTCCCTTTACCGCTAAACCAGCTGTGGAGATCTCCTGGAGATCTACTGTCCTGTAGGTTTCCACTCCAACCCTGACAAAAGCCACACCACATTCAACAGCTAGAGCAGGGCTGCCCAACCCTGATCCTGGAGATCTACAGTCCTCTAGGTGTTCACTCCAACCCTAACAAAGCCACTCCTCATCCAACAGCTAGAGCAGGGCTGCCCAACCCTGTTCCTGGAGATCTACCGTATTTAAACGAGATCGCTTGCAACGCACACCTCGATTGAATTGCTGAATTAGTAGAATCAGGTCAAATTAGGGTTGAAATAAAAACCCTGCAGGACACTACATCTCCAAGAGAAGGGTAGCGCTAAAGGGTGCGTCGCTACACCTTAACAAAACACTCCCGAAAAACCCGGAGGGCGAGCAGAACAAAGTGTTTATTCAGCGACGGAAATGCACTTCCACAGAGGAGGTCCGCAAATGTAAAGAGACTTCTTTTTTTTTTTTGAGCCTGGGGGAAAGCGGTCTTTGTTGCTAGGCTACGAGCGTCTTTGTCGAGGGCCGTTCGCCACGGTAACGGTTGTGCGCGCGCGTTCAGGAAGCGGCGCGCGGACACGTTTTTGTGCGATCACGGGGGATGACGTCACTGCGAACGCACGCGGCTCCCTGTGAACCCACAGTATCGCCGCTCCGACGCTTCTGTGACATCGGTGACCTCGTTGTCTCATAGTTCTGACGCTCATTGTGTGTTTGCAGTATGTGCAGGAGGTCTGTCTGCTGGGCTGACAGCAGAAACTGTGCTCCATGGCAGCAGGTGGACCACTGTTATTTATCTGTAGATAGCTGTTAAAGCCCTCACCAAAAAAAGAGTACTTAAAAGTGAATTGTTTAAGTGTACTCAGGTACATACGTTTTATTTTATAAATTATAATTTAAACTTCTTAAAAGTGAAAGTGCACATTAACTACACTACTCAGGAACTTCTTTTTTTTTGGAAAGGGGTTGAAGTTACTTATCAACTGTTGTTTTCATGTAACTGTTAGTTGTTCCACAGGTTGAGCCTTTTTTATTTCATTTATGTGCCTCATCCAGAGCAATGTTCTATTTGAGAGCCAATAAGCACCTTTTACTAGCAAAAAAGAGTAGCAATGCATTGTGTATTACTGGGTTGGTGTACAATTTTGTGTACCTGTATGATACCACCCCAATGACAAGCGTTTGTTCCTTTTTTGGGCACTGTTCCCTTGTTTCTGGGAGTGTAGGACAGGTGGGCGTGACACTCACAGCTGGGTGTAGTCTGGGCCCGGGTTCCCAAGGGAACCACGACCAGGGCTGGAAATAACCGGGCCTTACACACGGAGGGAACTAAGCCGCCTCCCACAAGAGCCGCACGGGTCACAGAGCGCGTCCCCCCCCCCCCCCCCACACACACACAAGCCCGCTTCCCGAAGCGCCGACCCGCTGGCGGACCATCCAAAACACTCCCCCCCCCCCCCCCCCCCCCCCCCCCCCCCCCCCCCCCCTGCTTTTGGGCCGACCGTCAGAGGCAGAGAGAGCTCTGTGCTGTAATTACAAGGTGCCGCCTGCCAACTCTGAACCGCTCGCATTTTCCTGGACTAAAACAGTGCTGTGGGGGGGGGGGGGGGGGTGGAAGAGTGTGTGTAACTACCAGAGAGGGGGGGGTGGGAGACGGTGTGTGTAACTACCAGAGAGGGGGGGTGGGAGACAGTGTGTGTAACTCCCAGAGAGGGGGGGGGGTTGGAAACAGTGTGTGTAACTACCAGAGAGGGGGGGGGTGGGGGGTAGAGTGTGTATAACTCCCAGAGAGGGGGGGAGAGCGTGTGTAACCCCCCAAAAAAAACGTCTCAGATCCATCATCTATCTCTGTAAGCTAAGGCTACTGCGGTTCTGCAGGCCAGCCAGGGGGCCGGGTTGTAAACCCGGTAATCCTCGAGCTTCCCCAGAATCGCTCACTTATTTGCTCGTTTCCGCTTAGCTCTTTGAAGTGCCTAATTCTTGGGAAACGGCCCTTGATAAGGACATCGGCCAAATGCATAAACTGTAATAAACCTCAGGGCTTTGATGTTGTAACTGTAGTGTTTTGTAAATAGAGACCCAGCGTGTTTTGATAGACACAAACAAACACTTTACTTACAAAAATTATCAAAAACCTTCTTTGCAAATATTTTTTTCTTTTTTAGTGAAACACTACTGGTCAAGCAGCAATAAATGCTGAGTAAGCAAAAATTAAAGCTGTAAGCAGTGCGTAATTACCCTAGCTCCCTCCTCAATGTATTTATTTTCTCTATTTAGCGCTACACTGTCCTTTCACTCGCCAGCCATCAAACTAAAGTCCGGGCAAATACGGGTTTCCTGCAATTGTAATCCAACAGTCACTATCACGAAAGGGCTGCCCGTTGCTGCCATCTGCTGGTGATTATGTGAAACTTCAGGGATTTCCTGAATGGGCTGAGAACTGCAAGCACCTTCCCGTCTCATTGTGGATATTCTGCCCTGTTTGCAAATACTGGATAAGATTATGCAGTGCCATTTATTAAACGTGACTTGTGTTCAGATACTGTAATCGAATAGATTGCGAGCATTTAGTAAAGGGGAAACAGTTTGTCACAATAGTTGTGGGAAAGCATTGGGGAAAGACTGTTTTACTGATATACAAGCGATTCATTGTTTTGGTCTGGTTCATGTATATTAATGTTTAGTAGAGGTTACAGTTACACACTTCCTCGAACAAACTGCACAATCTGTCTCACTTTTGTTGAGCGATATGGCTCATTGCCTGTGCTATTTTACACAGCCCAGCCTTTATCACGGGTCTGTATGTGTAGTAGGTAGTATAAATAATGTCTGATCACATGTACTGTGAATGTATACGTAGACCAGTGGTCTTCATCAGCATCCGATTCAGACCCAGGAAACTAGGTCAGGAGAATTAGCTGTGTAACCGTCTGCTTTGATTGATCGATTAAGTGGCGAGCGACAGTAAATCCCAGCAGGCCCTGCGGCCCGCCAGGACCAGGAGCGAAGCTCAGCGCCACAGACCGTGAAGCGAGATCTCGCTCACTCTGACTCACGTGCCCGAGCTGTGTAATCCCAGCGACACCTGACCCACTGAAGGGGTGGTGGGGGGATTAGCTCTTCATAAAGGTGGGGGCGGGATTAGGGGGGGGGTGGGACAGCAGGGGAAAGTGTTGATCCCCCCCGCTCGTCTGTAAACACGGGGTCGCGTCGCCGCCGATTGGCTGTCGCGGGACGATGAGCAAACCGCGGGATTCGCCGAGCGGGATCCTGAAGCCCCTCCCCCTTTTTGAGAAGCGGCAGGTGGGTCGGTGACGCAGGTCAGCCGGAGAGCGAGCCGCCCCGCCAGGTGTGCGCGCGGGGGGAGCGTCAGTCTGTCTCCCCCTTCCTGCTCCTCACGAGACCCTCAGACTGACGCAGGGGCTGAGCCTCTTTGCTTCGGCGTCTGCTCTGCTCGTTTGGAAAGAGAAGATTAGTGGGGGGGGGAAGTTAAATTCACATAAGGTACTTACGGGGGCAGAAAGCATGTTTTCGCGAGCGAGTGTTACGCTCAGTCTGGACCCTGGGTTTGGTCTCTCACAGTACATTCCACGAGCGCATTTGTGGTCACGGTGAAAGCTGCTTGGAGCAGGTCCACATTACCGGCCTCTGCAGTGTGTGTTTGTGGGTGCGTGTGTTTGCAGTGTGTTTTGGCGGTGCATGTGTGTGTGTCCCTGCAGCGTGCTGATGGTGTGTGTGTGTGTGTGTCTATAGCGTGCTGATGGTGTGTGTGTGTGTGTGTGTCCCTATAGCGTGCTGATGGTGCATGTGTGTGTGTCCCTGCAGCGTGCTGACGGTGTGTGTGTGTGTGTGTGTGTGTGTGTGTGTCCCTGCAGTGTGCTGACGGTGTGTGTGTGTGTGTGTGTGTGTGTGTGTGTCCCTGCAGTGCTGCTGACGGTGTGTGTGTCCCTATAGCATGCTGATGGTGTGTTTGTGTGTGTGTGTCCCTGCAGTGTGCTGACGGTGTGTGTGTGTGTGTGTGTGTCCCTGCAGTGTGCTGATGGTGTGTGTGTGTGTGTGTGTGTGTGTGTGTCCCTGCAGTGTGCTGACGGTGTGTGTGTGTGTGTGTGTCCCTGCAGTGTGCTGACGGTGTGTGTGTGTGTGTGTGTGTCCCTGCAGTGTGCTGACGGTGTGTGTGTGTGTGTGTGTGTGTGTGTGTCCCTGCAGTGCTGCTGACGGTGTGTGTGTCCCTATAGCATGCTGATGGTGTGTTTGTGTGTGTGTGTCCCTGCAGTGTGCTGACGGTGTGTGTGTGTGTGTGTCCCTGCAGTGTGCTGATGGTGTGTGTGTGTGTGTGTGTGTGTGTGTCCCTGCAGTGTGCTGACGGTGTGTGTGTGTGTGTGTGTCCCTGCAGTGTGCTGACGGTGTGTGTGTGTGTGTGTGTGTGTGTCCCTGCAGTGTGCGTGTGTGTGTGTGTGTGTGTGTCCCTGCAGTGTGCTGACGGTGTGTGTGTGTGTGTGTGTGTCCCTGCAGTGTGCTGACGGTGTGTGTGTGTGTGTGTGTTTGTGTCCCTGCAGTGCTGCGGGGGGTGAAATATTCGACCAGTGCATGGCGGAGCGGGACGAGGCCTTCCAGGAGCGGGACGTGAGGCGGCTGATGAGGCAGATCCTGGAGGGCGTGGCCTTCCTGCACGAGAACGGCGTGGTGCACCTGGACCTCAAGGTGAGCGTTCCGGAAGCTTCCGCAGCGTATGCGACCCCTTTAAAAACCCGGGCCGCGCTTCGGGGGTCAGAGCCGCCCCGCGTGGTGACCTGCGTGGAGCCCCGCGGTGCTGCTGAGCCCCCAGCATACACTGGGGCGCCCCCCCCCCCCAGGACACTCGCGCTTCTGACACTCTCTGCGTGACAGGGATAAATGGGCGTGGCCCTGTCTCTTACAGACCTGTCTGTTACTGATTACAGGCCACTCCAAAAAAAACTCCCACACACACACAGTTTATAGAGTCATCTGGGGGTTCATGATAATGTACTTAATGATGATAATGACTGTGTATAAGCACGTATCACATGTCATTACAAGTGTCCGTTTTAGTAAGTAAGTCCTGTTTTAGCTTCCACAGAAAATATTTAATTAAAAAGCTCAAGGATCATGGGAGTAGACTGAACATGCATATAACTTGAAGTGAAATAAAGAAAGAAACACTTGAAGTGAAATAAATTGTGTGTGAGTGTGTATGTGCGTGTTTATGGGTGTTTGTGTGTGTGTGCGTGTTTGTGGGTGTTTGTGTGTGTGTGTGTGTGTGTGTGTGTGTGTGTGTGTTTGTGTGTGTGTGCCTATGTATGTGTTTGTGTGTGTGTGTGTGTGTGTGTGTGTGTGTGTGTGTTAATGGGTATTTGTGTGTGCGTGTCCACTGACTGCCCTGTCTCTCTCCAGCCCCAGAACATTCTCCTGACCAGCGAGGCCCCGCTGGGGGACGTCAGGATTGTGGATTTCGGGCTGTCCCGTGTGGTCAGCGGGGGCCAGGAGCTCCGGGAGATCATGGGGACCCCGGAGTACGTGGGTGAGCAAACCGACACCCCACCCCCCCATTTTGGGCTTGTGTTTACGCTGCCCAGATCCACCAAGAGAGCTGTAGCACTCGACCAAAAAGTGAATCTGCACAGCAACTGCCTAGCGCTAATCTAAAAAAAAAAAAAAAGCTGTTGTTTACATCCTCTGAAGAGCCTATCATCAGAGCAGAAAATAAAAAGGCAGATAGTGGAGAACAGTAGCTCCTCAGTGATAGAGAAACGGCTTTATCTGAGCACACAAACATTCTGGGATTTTCTGACACCATAGCAGAGATGACAGTGGCTAACTGTGCTGCGTTCAGCACAGCGTAGCCTGACATGACAGCCACAGGTGCCTGCAAAACTATGAGCACAGCAAAAACCCTGCGCCAGTCTTCAGCCAGGGTAATGTGCTACTTGAAGTGTAGGTTTTTTTGGAATGTTTTTTTTTTTTCCCCAAAATTCAGTGTTGTAGAACTCTGTAGCGATTGTTGCATCAGCATTAGAATGTTCTTAACCGAACATTCTAATCACAAGTTTGTGACCTCACAACCTAAATGGTTATTAAACACGCAGACATGAAACAGTAATAGCATACAGTAGTGTAATACAGAAGTTGAGTCTGAGAGTGCTATGCTGTGCATTTTGAAAGTTTTTCTCATGTTCAGAGTCATAGAGCCCTCCTCTTTTGCAGCTCCAGAAATCCTGAATTACGAGCCAATAAGCACAGCAACTGACATGTGGTAAGGCTTCCAAGAACCTTAAGACTCCATTTTATAGACCCACCCCCCCAGTCTACCTCTCACTCATCGCATTAAAGTCAGGCTCTGCAGCTTCTGATTGGCTGGCATTACTGCCGGCACAGCTGCCAATAGGCTCTGTGCACAAACAGCTTCTGATTGGCTGGCATTCCTGCTGGCGCAGCTGCCAATTGGCAAGCAGTATAATTATTTGTTTTTCTTGGTGATTGATTTCCTGTGTAATCAGACCGCGATGCCTCGTTCACTGGAGGTACTTCCTCCCCAAATGGAGACCCTGACCTGCCTAATCAGAACCGATACGACAACAGCACAAAAAAAATGCACTCAAGGTCGTTCAAAAACCCTGAAATTCCCAGGAATATTGTGGGTAGGACATGCCAAACATTTCTAAGTATGTTTAGTAAGAACCATTTAAATGGTGTGCACCTGGTAGATCCAACTGCACACTTTCTCTGGGGTCAATTATTGGATACACATCTATTTAATTTACATCTGTGCCAGGCAAGTTGACTATTTCTATGTATACAACCACTTATTTTTCAGAGAACAACTCTGCATGCCTGTTTAGGGGCTGGGCTAACATCAAATAATGGCGATAGCTATGACAACAAAATTAGAAACATCCATTCATCCATTATCTATACCCGCTTATCCTCAGTAGGATCGGGGAGGGGGGGGGGGGGGGGGGGGGGTGGGTGCTGGAGCGTGCATTGGGTGAGAGGCAGGGAATAAATTAGAAGCAGATGTTTTAAAAAAAATAATAATAATAAACTTCTGCTCGGTAAGACGTCGTTTCCATGGTTACCCTCCAGGAGCATCGGCGTCCTGGCGTACGTGATGCTGACGGGCACCTCCCCTTTCCTGGGGGAGGACAAGCAGGAGACGTTCCTCAACATCTCCCAGATCAACATCAGCTACGCCGAGGAGGAGCTGGCAGGGCTGGGGGCAACGCCAATCGACTTCATGAAGTCCCTCCTCCTCAAAGATCCGCAGTGAGTCCTTTACCAGGCTGGAGGGGGGGGGGGGGGGGGGGGGGGGGCTGGAGTGTATTTCGTGGGCTCAAAAATGGAGACCCAAGGCCTAAAATGTGAAATGCTGTGGATTTGAAAGGTACTAAATTCTCTCTCTCAGTAAAGGTTTATTAAAACTCCAACTCTCTTTTTCTCTGTCAATCCCTCCCTCTGCCTGTCCCCTTCCCCCTCCCCTTTCTCTCTCCACCTCCCCCTCTCCATCCACTCTCTGTCCCCATTTCACCCTCTTCCTCCTCTCACTCTCTCCCCTCCCTCCCATCTGTCCCTCCCCTCTCTCTCTCCCCACTTCCTCCCCTCTGTCCCTCCCCTCTCTCGCTCTCCCCTCCCCTCTCTCTCTCTCTCAGGGCTCGGGCCACTGCCCAGGACTGCCTGAATCACCCCTGGCTCCACCCCCAGGAAGGGGAGGGCCCGAGGAAGCCCCTCCCCGTTCCCCGCCCGCCGCTCGAGGAGGAAGAGGAGGACGAAGGCCTGGAGACGGAGGAGCTGATCGTGGTGGCGTCCTACACCCTGGGACAGTGCCGGCAGTCGGACCAGGACACCCTGACCCCCGACCCCAAGGGCGTCTCCAAGCGCTTCAAATTCGAGGAGCCCTTCGGCCCTCTGCAGGAGGTCATCTTCTGAGGCCAGCGAAGCAGCGCCACACATCGCCATGACAACCCAGAAAGCCAAACCCTTCCCCTCAGGTTTTAACAGACCAGAGAACCAGGGTCACACATCGCCATGACAACCCAGAAAGCCAAACCCTTCCCCTCAGGTTTTAACAGACCAGAGAGCCAGGGTCACACATCGCCATGACAACTCAGAAAGCCAAACCCTTCCCCTCAGGTTTTAACAGACCAGAGAGCCAGGGTCACACATCGCCATGACAACTCAGAAAGCCAAACCCTTCCCCTCAGGTTCAAAGTTGTTTCCTTTCGTGTTTGCCTGTCTGTTTTAAACTGAGAGGTTTTATGGACCTTTAGCTGTACTTTCTATTTTCTGTAGCTATTGGCCATCAGCAGCCTGGCACTAAAGAAAACAAACTTGTGCTCATTAAAAAAATGATGTCATAATTGCTCTTAGCATTTTTAGTTAAACGTTCTGGAAGATACTACTTCACTAGTTTACATGTGCTTTGTGGAAAATGGAAATAACTGCATTGCATAAAACATTTACCCCAAACCCATAATCTGAATTTGAAAAATCAGTCATGTGATAATAATTACATCAGTGCTTGCTCAAGACATAACACTACGCTCGCTGACAAAAAGCTATTAGAAGGAGCTCATCTTGGTTACTGTTTTGCACACAGGTAAAGACAGTTATTTGTAGTGCTTCAAGGGAAATTTGCTTCAACTTTCTAATGGAAACATAGCTACTACCATTTGCAATATTTCTGAATGAATTCTCTTTATATTAAAATGCACAGTATAGGCTCATGATGGGTTGTAGACATGTAAATAAATATAGATGAAACAGAAGCTAGGAGTTTTAGCAAAGTTTAGTGAAACTGTCCTAAGGCTGCTGCTTTAATATAGCCAGTGCACCTATTATTGTCAGCCTTCCCAGTTATGTTTCTGAAGCGATAATTACATTTGTGCACTTCTTTATATATATTTTTTGTAATATATATTTTTAATTTGCAAATAGTCTCAAAGTGTACAGTGTTTGCTTCCGTCCGGAGAAATAATTTTTCAGGTCTGAATGGAAAGCTGTTATCCGAAATTAATTTTTGTCCTTAAATCCATCTTTGTCTTTTTTGTATCGCCATAATATTTGTACGTCAATATGTTGTAATATTTGTTTAAAAGGTATTTTTAGATGTGAAGCACCCTGGCTTGTAACTCACACACACACTCGCTCACACACATGCACGCGTACAGATATGCGTACACACACACTCACTCACTGAGCTAAACGTGAGTGAGTGAGTGTGTGTGTGTACGCATATCTGTAGGCCCCAGAGTTTAATAAACAAGGACACAGTGCCATTGGAGCAAAGCACCACTGTCATCAATTTCAGTTTCTTGAGTGCTAATAGCTCCCCCTTGTGGAAGCTATTAGCACTCAAGAAACTGAAATTGATGACAGTGGTGCTTTGCTCCAATGGCACTGTGTCCTTGTTTATTAAACATTCCTTAACCAGACCTAATATAGAGTGTAATACACTTTCACCACTGTACAAATCTACTGTTGAGTATGGTGATATTTTTGAGATTGTTGTATTAAAAAAAATCACATTTCAAATGCTTAAAAGCTGTATCAGAGGCATTATCCCCAATCCTTTTATGCCTTGAAAAGATGCTTACATTTGTATTTTAATGACAAGCTTTCTTTTTTTTGGCTATCAAACAAGTAATAAGAATATTTATGTACAATTAATATTTTTACAGGGCCAGTAAATTATTTAATTAGCAGCCTGATATTGACATATATATCTGTCTCATTCTTACCTCTTCTGTAAACACTCAACAAGCAACTCCTAGTCCTCTATCTTTTTAAAGTACATGTTGATGAATTGGTAAGTACTAAATAATATATTTATTCCTTGTTTGATACCAGTGCGACAATTAATTCATTGCATTGCATTGATCAGGTTGGCCTCGGTCCACAAAAAAATGCATATTAAATTTGCATTGTAAAAAAAAAAAAAACCTTTTTCGTTTGCCAACGCGGAGGCGCCAGTGAGCGTTGACGTTACCTCAGTTAGCTTTTAGTTCCGCGTTCCGCAGATCGGAAACGGGCCCCAGAGCTTCAGCCCTGCTGTCCATTGTCTTTATTGGTTGATATGAAGGCAGGAACAGCGAGTTCCTATGAAATGGGCCGGTTTGCACGGACACAGATTAAGCTTAGTCCATCCAGGCATCCATTATCGATACCCACTTATCCTGGGCAGGGTTAACCAGTGGGGGGTTGCTGGAGCCTATCCCAGCATGCATTTGTTGAGAGGCAGGAATAGGCCCTGGACAGGCCGCCAATCTATCGCAGTGCACACACACACCGTTTACTCAGCAATCACTCACACACTCATACATATGGGCAATTTGTAGTCCGATTAAGCTTAGTCCTGGACTACATTGAGTTTAGTATGGAGAGTCTCCATTCCAAATAGAATTTAGCCTGAGACTAGGCTTAATCTGCATCTGTGAAACTGGCTCAATATATGCTGTAGCTGATGGTGCTTTTTCCTCTTCTTGTATACCTTTGCTTTTTTTTATAACCTTTGTAAAAAGGATGTACATAATTCTATGAATAAACAGATCTTAATATACCCGATACTGATGTCCCTGTGCTCATTGCCCTGTGAATCTGACTCGCTCTTAACTAAAAGATACAAAGGCACCGAATGAGATGACCAAGGAACGGGAATGTTTGTTATCATGTGTTTTTGGGGGGGTTTTTTGGGCTAAACACACTTGCCGATTAATTTATTTCAAGCACTCTAGATCTTGTGTCACACACACACACACACAAACAACACATTTTTAAATTGCTTCCTGACATCAGACCTGTAAATTTTATTTACATTTTATTTACATGGCACTATTTTGGCAGCTCTTTAAATGTTCGTGTTCGACATTTTAATCCTTCTGGTTACTCTTCTCCGTGTGACCGGGGGATTGGATGTTCTCACCCGGGGTCAGACCGGCAGAGACAGGCTAAAAGGCTAAAAACCCGGGCTCTGTTCCCTCCTCCCCTGCGAGCTCCGAGCCCTCCCCGCCGGACGCCAGGACGTCGATCCGCCGCCCGTCCCTCAGCTGGAGCACCGCTTCCTGGAGCTGCCACCTGGGACAGGAAGTGAACGCCCTGGCCTTTACACCAACTGCACCACTTCACAGCGCCACCCACAGGGCTGAAGGTCTAATTACTACTTAATAATTACTATCTTCATAACTTAATAGTCATCTTCATGAGTGTACTCCAAAAGCATACTGAATGTTTAAACGTGTTTGAATGCTTCTCACTCGCTAAGTGTTAAATACAAGTCATACAATATGTGTGAATAATCAAAAAACGGCAATACAAAGAGTTATATGCCATTTGTGAAACTGTGAGGTATTGTATATGCAGATGTACCTAGAATATTTTCATATTTACGCTGCAAAAACCAACAAATAAGTAAATCCCACCAAGTATTTTAATCTTACATTTAAACTTGGAATCGTCCCAGAAGAAATAAGATTTTAAGGGCCCTGACCGACAGGGGCCCTCAAAAAAACTGTTGTAAATGTGCAGCAGGGGTCCCCTGAGGGGGGCCCAAAAGCCTTGGTGGTGCCCCTGGTCACATCAGATCAGTGTGATGTCATAACTATTGTGCTCTTGTACTTTAGTTGGAAAATATTTCTGAAGAGTTTGGTCAGCGATGTACAAATTTGAAGGTAAACGGACCAAAGATCCTCACAATCTGACATTTATTTCCTGATGTTTTCATATATTTTACTTTAGTTTCAGCTGTTAGCAAGTGTGCGTTCTTCTATGTGCATATGAGATCTCTGTGTAGCAAAGACAGCTCACCTGTCCAAAGGGTTATTTTTGGATGAGGAAGTGTAGAGATAACCACCAGTCTTAGACCCCGTCACTGGGATTTTAATCTGAAATATTGAGAAACACACAATAACAAAAAAACATTTCTTTAATGGTGCACACAAGGGATTAAATCGTTAATGAACATGCATTTATCGATTTGAAAACAGCATGGCTGTGCCAGACAAAATCAAATCTGTGAGACTTGAGTTGTGTCAGAACTGACTAATACTGGTGTGGTCCACATAGTTTGAACTGAACGTTGGTGTGGTCCACATTGTTGTGTCAGAACTGACCTGAACGTTGGTGTGGTCCACATGGTTGTGTCAGAACTGACATGAACGCTGGTGTTGTCCACATTGTTGTGTCAGAACTGACCTGAACGTTGGTGTGGTCTACACAGTTGTGTCAGAACAGGCCTGAACGTTGGTGTGGTCTACACAGTTGTGTCAGAACTCACCTGAGCACGGGTGTGGTCTACATGGTTGTGACAGAACTAACCTGAGCATGGGTGTGGTCGATGCGGTTGTGACAGAACTAACCTGAGCATGGGTGTGGTCGATGCGGTTGTGACAGAACTGACCTGAGCACGGGTGTGGTCGATGCGGTTGTGTCGGTCTGTCAGACGGATGTTGTGGGCCTTTAGGGGCGGGGCTCCCAGGCTCTCCATGGCAACGGGGTGATCATTGAGGCACTCCAGCGCCAGGCGGTAATACTCCGACCTGGCAAAGTTCTCTTCCGGAAAAAAACAAGCAATCTCTCAGCAAGATCTGGGCCTCTGCTCTACGTACATCTATGGGCCAGAGAGCCTGAACTCAACAGCACTGCTTTAAATGTGCCAACATACATGTGCTTCAATAGGGGAAGTGATAAAACGCTACATACAGTTAGCTCCATAATGTTTGGGACAGTCTTTTTTTCCCTCTTCTTCTTGATTTGGCTCTGTACTTCACAGTTTTAGATTTGTAATCAAACAATTCACGTGTGGCTTAAGTGCACACTCTCAGCTTTTATTTATGGGTATTTTTATACATTTTAATTCTGCAACGTAGAAATTACAGCACTTTTTAATACATACTCCCCCAAGAAAACAAAATACATGAAAAAAATCAAGAAAAAAAAAGTACTTTGGAGCTCACTGTGCATACTGTACATGTTACTGCTGAGTCATGATTTACCTACATGTTAATCACACCTGTCAGCAGCATGGTATTTACAACCCTGATCCTTCATTCATAATATTTTAAAATGCAAAGGACGTGATACTGAATGACGGCAGGGCAGCAGTGTAGTACAATGGGTAAGGAACTGGTCTTGTAACCTAAAGTTCACAGGTTCGATTCCTGGCTGGGACACTGTCGTTGTACCCTTGAGCAAGGTACTTAACCTGCATTGCTTCAGGGTATATCCAGCTGTATAAATGGAGGCAATCCAAATGCTATGGGAAAAGTTGTGTAAGTTGCCCTGGATAAGTGCGCCTGCTAAACGTAGCGTAGCCTGTAACACAGCCTAATGAATGAGTCGGATTGGCTTACTTTGCATAAGGTAATACATCATGGAGCATCCCCCTCCAGTGAACACAGTCACGAAGATGGCCATCTGCTGCAGGCTCTTCACGGACACCGGCATGACCGCTGACTGCGTAGCGACGAGACAAACCACCGCGGCAACCTGGGCCGTCAAAAAAGACCATCTCTCAATAGGCCAAGATAATTCACTCATTAAGTTTCAGTGTAGACAACCAAAAAAAGAGGTCTACAGAATCATAGTGAACTGCTCCCTTGTCAAACAGGTCGGTATGAAAAGTTCCCCAGGATAGTATTTGCATCTATCTGTGTCGTCATGACAACTCCTTTTAAAAATCAAGTCATTAAATTTCCATGTGTTGTCACAAAAGACTTTAAAAGCGAGGCTTACATTAATTAAACAGAGAGAAGACTCCACATAGCCTATAAAATAATCACTTTCACAAATACAAATGCATCCTATAAATGCATACAAGGGCATCACTTAACAGCCCAAACTGCTTTAAAACACAAAAGGGAAATCATGACAAACAGACTTTTCTACATTCAACAAGTCCTTCTATTAATTTTCCTGGAATAGTGTATGTATATCCATGGAAAGCTAAACCACTTGAAATGGCCACAGTATCCATCAGAACAACTATACTGAAGAGGTTAACTACAGTGCATGCATCCTTACAAAACCACAGCATTAGCCACACTTAGCATGCAACCTGGACACCAGACTGGCTGCAGTTATGCTTTATCTGTGACTCACTGACTTGTGCGTTTAGATGTGTAGTCTAGTGATTGTATCAAGCAAGTCTATGACTTCACAGAGCATGTGTATCCTTCATCTATTATAGGGAACACAAATCCTCACCTCACCATCACTAGTTGTAAACTAATTTCTCTTCCTGCCACTGTATAGCCCACCACACAATAGATTTTATTGGGGTTCATTCATACCTTCCATCTTTTTTCTTTTTCTTATTGTTTCTAACCAGAAACCAATATATCTCTCTGTAAAGCTCCTACCTTGTCTCACTTTGCATAAGGACCCAGGTGCAGACAGGCAGTTCTATCCAATATAAACTGAGACAGTCTTTTCAAAGCATCATTGTTCACTGACGTAATGTCTTTTAACTCCCAACTTCATCCATAAACATAACCATGTGTGCAGAGACTGTACTGTAGTTGTAATAGCTGTGTAACGTCTGGTGTACTACATGAAGAACGGAGTTAGCTAGGCTGTATTAGGCTGTGTTGTATTTACGATTTTCTGATGTAGCTAACTATCTTCACAGCGGTTAATATTCATATACATGCCTGTAAAAAATGTAAGTAAATTGAAAAACATGCAAGTAATGAAAGTTGCTTCACTGGTGGGTTATATCAGTCTATGGTTATATAACTGGCACAGGAAGTGTTATCACCATCAGCCTAATCAGTTACAAACTGTCTGGCACTGTCTTTACTACAGCCGGGTAGATGTCATCACTCTCGTGGTCATTTTCAGCTAATGTTCAATAGCATTTTTATTTATTTACAGTAATAATAGAAGGTGCACTGCGGTTAACTTGACTTCAGTTTTATTAACGTTTTAGTTATGCTACTGATATACCGCATTATAGCGATATATGTTCTTGGTCTTGTTGACTATACGTGCATTATTGTTACCACTGGTTCCTGCAGGCTAACCTAGCTACTGAATAGTAGCAAGCGATAGGTCTACTTACCGAATATACAACAACAACAAAACAAAAAAAAGAACAAGAAGCGTAAAGTGCAAGATGACCGTGGAAAACCCTAGCTGTGGAAAGATAACAGTCACTGTCAGAATTATAGCGAGAGAAATTTAAATGACTGGAGGTTTCAGTGATGTAGACCTTCGCGAAACTCCATGTGAGCGGCCATATTGTTTCAAAAGCAAATGAACTTTATTTACACTACCTGACGTACAGTAACAATGCGATGTAGCGCGAAAATATTACCACCATCTGTGTTGTTTCAAATGAACTGTTTCACTTCTTCATTCATACTGCAGGATATCCGTGGAAGACCTGCAAAGAGCTTGTACGGGATGATGATCTGACGTGTGTAAGTAGCGATATTCTTATGTACTACAGGAAGAATCGTACCTGTGCAACACTGCGGTCACTGAAAAAGATCGGTCAAGCTATCTCCACTTAAAAATTCTGGTCGCGGCCTACATTACTCATTACGGTGTGTTAATTCCATAAAATAATCAAATCAAATAATTTTGCGAAAACTTAATTGGATTTTTGAAGTTCTGCTTCCCAGGTATTTATGAAAAGTTTTTTGTGTGTTTTTACTATAGGAATCTGGAATTATGGGATGGCGAAATCCTCCAAAATTGTCATTAAATTCTATACATATCATTTTTATGAATTCAATAAAAATTATTAAATCAAACTGTTTTCGACAAAGTCGAATATATTCGTGAAGAACACCTTCCGAGATATTCATGCAGTGGAATCCATGCATTTTTACTGAAGCAATTTAGAATTATGGGATGGCAAATCCTCCAAAATGCCCATTAAATTCTATAGACGGTGCTTATTAAAAAATTCCATAAAATAATGGAATCAAACTGTTTTCTGCAAACTCTGATACATTCTTGAAGACCACCTTCCCAGGTATTCACGCCATGGATTCCATGCCTTTTTATTGAAGGAATTTAGAATTATGGGATAGCAAAGTCATCCAAAATGGCCATTCAATTCCATAAATGGTGCTTATTAAAAATTCCATAAAATAATGTAAACAAACTGTTTTCAGCAAACTGCAATACATTCTTGAAGAAACATTACCAAGGTATTTACGCAACGGATTCCATGGATTTTTCCAGTAGGAATCTAGAATTATGGGATGGCAAATTCCTCTAAAATGCCCATAATTCCAGATTCCTACTGCAAAAACACACAAACACCTTCGCACGAATACCTGGGAAGCAGAACTTCAAAAATCTAGTTGAATTTTCGCAGAACTATTTGATTTGATTTGGAATTTAAAAAACGGCATGTATTTAACTTATCTGCCATTGTTGGAGTATTGAATACCCAATTTTGGAGTGTTTCATATTGCATTCTATATTTTTATTTTTTATTTATTAATTTATTTATTGGAGTATATTTGGGGGGCGACATAGCTCAGGAGGTAAGAGCGGATGGCTGGCAGTCGGAGGGTTGCCGGTTCGATCCCCATCCTGGGCATGTCGAAGTGTCCCTGAGTAAGACACCTAACCCCCAACTGCTCTGGTTTATGAGAGACATCAATTGCAAAGCGCTTTGGATAAAAGTGCTATATAAATGCAGTCCATTTACAATCGCGTTACCGTAAAGAGGAACGTACACCGCGCATAGAATTTTTAAGTGCGGATAACTTTTTAATTTTCAAGCGCAAATGGCGTGATCGCAGTCATGCAACCGTTTGTACAATAGCAATGCGTTGGGATAGTTCAAATGAGGTCTTGCCCAGTTCCTTAGACGGAAATAGTGGTGAGTAGGCTAGGCTACCTGACTTTGATTCTTCATATTATAAGACAAGACAATGACAATGACAATGACAGTGTTTCGGGCCGTTGAAAATCTCTACTCATCCTTATGCCCCTTTGATGACGCCATTTGAAAACTACCACGCCTTGATGGCGGACACGTTATTGGGCTGAAGCTTGTTTGGTCGGTGCGTCATGCTAGGCTATCACTAGCACATAAACTTTTCCTTCTGTCGTCAATCCTCCTCCCACCCCCCCTCGAGCAATGTCTTCATAGTGTCCACCCGGTTGACAATTTATTTATTAAGCGCACTGGGCTAGTATCATTTCTCTGACTTGCCTGTCGTTATAACAAGCCAGCAAGCAGCAAGCTGTCCACTCCTGGAAGAGCGATACACCGACAGAGAGAAAGGGTACGTGAGGACATGGCTGTGGTAGCAGCAGCGTGCGGTGCGATCCGCTCTGAAAACCTGATAAGACAATACTTTTTAATACGAGGTGATGCGAGAGCGTTTTCGGAAAAGCGAAGTGGACGATTTGATTTAGGCCTAACACTAGTTAGCAGGAATTAAATTATTTCCAGCAAATCCACCACCGTATTAGCTGTTTTACATAATGGCTGTGTTGGGATACAATTTACTGCGTATATCACAGAAACCGTATTGACAATGTGTATATTTAATTCATTTAGAAATAGCCTAGGTAGTCTGTTTCGTTTCTCAGAGAAATTTAAATTGTAGAGTTAGCTGCGATGGGATGTTTTCCCTTGCCATGTTCGCAGCTATTTAGGATCCAGGTACTGTCCAGTCCAACTAGCTAGTCTCCAGTAGCCTATTATTCAAGCAACCGATTAGGCTAATGAACGGTGTCTACATTACTGATAAGAAATTTAACAATGCCTTTTTTAACCGGGAAGTTGCAAAGAGAATTTACTTCCTTCTTCTAAAACATTTTGTAATTGTAAATATGAATAGGCTATGCAATGGAAAGTGAAAAAAAGTTTTTTTAAATTCGGCCATTCGTTTAATTTATCCAGAGAAACATGTTTTGTGAAGAATAGTGAACGATATGGATGATCTGTGTGTATTTTCAGAAAAGGAAACTAATGCTTTGGTTTTATAATTGCACATAGAAAAATGTTTTTGCGTGACAATATCGTGTTCAGACAGTGTGCAGTGAGATCTTTATAAAGGCATACTGATTTTTGAACGTACAAAATTTGAGAGTTAATTTCTCTTGCAAACCTATTAATATTATTGGAAAGTATCGTTCATAAACGAACAAAGCAAAACGTGCCTTAAAGCACAACAACGTTTTCCCCCAAAATGTAGGCTACATGTAGCCTATTCCCCTGACAATGTATTAAAAAATGTTTAAGTAAACTTGTACGATTTCTGTTGTTACTACCTTCACTGCTGTTTATATTCATACAACTTAATTTCTGTGGGCTAATGACTCTTCTTATAACATTGAACTGGCTGTATTTCTCTAAACCGCAATATCGTTGTAACAAGGTATGCGCTCCAGATAGAGCAATTCACCGAAAGCGAAAGAGGGTCACGCGAGGACACGGTAGCCTAGCCTACTGTAGCAACAGCGTTGCGCAGTCCCATTTTGAAAACGCGAGAAGCGAGACGGTACTTTTTAAAACGAAGTGAAGTGAGAGAATTTACGCATTAGCATTATTTTTTATACAGTCTATGATTTAGGCCCAACACTAGTTATCCTGAATTACATTATTTCTAGTGCATGTCACACTATTGTTGGCTAGCTAGCCACAGGCTAATTTTTGAATATCAAGTGGAGCAGATTCGTCAGTTTGAATTTCATGGACTGCAGCCAGTATCGAGGTAGTCTTTTAAAATAGGACCAATTTGAAATGTCATTCAACGATGAATTTAAGATGCTGTCAAAGCTATGGTACATATACCGGGAAATAGATTTGGTTCTACTATGGTGTCTTCGTTACACCCCCGTTTCCAGTCGACCGCGTGTGTGTCGCATTTTGAATCTCAGTGCTCCGCCTGAACATCACCGTTGACAACACCTGATACCACACGTCAACACCACTACGCCGTAAAAAGATAAATAAAGGGAGTGGCATATCATTCACCGACACATAGATCAATTCCGCGTAATGGGGTGCATTATTTAGGGGCGAGTATGGTCTTGAACAGTGTGATACAGTGCCGTCCTGTAGCTGTCCTATATGCTGCTTTTTCCACTTGATAAGGTAAACCCCTCCTCCCTACGTACGCAACTTAATAAACACGTAATCGCACATACAACATCATAGCTGAACATACTGAACAATGTTCATACTGCGCGTTTAATTTAGGCTTCATTTGAGATTGTGGTGGTCTGTCTGGATGGAATGGGCCAAGTGTGCGTATCAGGAAAATAAAGCCCTATGAGATGAAAGGGGAAATAATCATGTTAAATTATCCAAGTGACTTTATGGACCATGTGGTGATTTGTCAGGGGTTTAGGCCCACCTGTGTCATCAGGGTAGTGTGTATGCTGTGGAGGCCAAGTAAGGGACAGATACTAGAAAAACAACATTTTGACCTTGAGTAAGCAGAAGTTGGCTTTCTGAAATGATTAGCTTAAGCTTAACTGGCTGCAGGATGGGTGTAGCAGTATTCAAGGTGGAGAAACAGAAAGATCTCTGTGCTCTGTACACTCATAGCTTTCAGAAAAGGATATGACATGGCTTGAGTGTTACTTAGCATTGTACTTTGAAAGGATGCATATTCTCTCCATGCCGCATGAAACAAAAGCAAACAAAAAAAACATTGCTTTAAATAAAAAAAAAATAAAAAATGCCAAACAAAATTCAGGGTGGTTAGTTTTCCAGTCCAATGCAAAACATCTAAATTATCTACTATTCAGGTTCAGTCGGTTCCATTTGAAAGACAAAACCGTGGACATGTTAAACTGCTCAAGTGGTTTTGAATCTTTATGGGCTGTCCTGAATTTGCCTTTTTTCCCCCACAGGAAAGCATGCTTGGCGCGGTGGTGGTGGGCATTGGGAGGGCAGGACAGGCGCGAATGAGGGACCTCCTGGCCCCCCTGCCCTCCAGCCCTGCTGAGAAACTGGTCCTGAAGGGCTTTGTGTCCAGGTGGGTGAAAGGGGGGTGGGGGGTGGCGGGTTGATGGAGAATGGCCGCACTTCAAGAACAGTAAAACGGACAGGTAGCTTTAGTAAGTTTCCAGCCATTTCCAGGGATCATGGGTGAAATATCAGCCTAACTTACCTACAAGTGTACTGCAAAGGTTCAGTGGTATTTTCTAGCTTGCAAAACAATCATAGAAGTTATTACATAAGCAGTTTATGAACCATGATGCAATGCGTGTGCACGCTAAATAATATGGAGCATATGCGCGATAGCCAATGGAATTAATTTTCTTTCTAGGCATTTGTACCGTGCGATAGCTTTTATTTAAATAGCTTAATGATTAGGTCTGTCGGAGCCGCTGCACTGTAAAATGCATTGTGTGGAGAACTGAGACTTATTTACTTCTCAGCGTGTGACCTGGAGTGACATAGTGGGTCCCGTGGAGTTGCAGCAAGTCTCAGTGCTAAGTCTGGAGTTTGACCGTCAACCTGTCTGTCTGTTTTCATCTCCGTGTTAAAGTGCAACAGTCTCCATAGAGATTTGGTTTCCTTTGATCCTCCGTCCATTTTGATTGGCTCAATTCAATTTTACCAGCAAACCTCCATTCATGCTTCATAGTATGTGTACCCTGTATTTTGTAATCGCCATAGAAACCGTTTGGAACAACCACAGTTTGTATGCAACATGTGATTAACAATCTAATGCAGTGGCGCATGCAGGATTCTCTCCCACGTCACACATCTGCACACAGAGCATTACATTTTAGTGTGTGTGTTTGTGTGTGTGTGTGTGTGTGTGTGTGTGACAGGGAGAGAGTTCTCTTGCACCCTAAATGTTTTAGGGATGAGTTCCGTATGGGGACAGGGCTGCGTTGATGAACCTGACTTGCTTCAGTAATTGTCCACCGCCGCACGTTGATAATCATGTGAAACGGAGGCCGTGTAAGGTTAGGGGATCTGGCGGTAATCTTGTTTGCTCGTCCTAGGAGGCATGCTTTTTGTCAGCGTGTGATGGACTGTCACTATCTATCAGGTCATGGTCCATGACCTTGTTGTTGATTTGACTAACAGTCACAAGTTTATTTGCGGTATTAAATGCTATGAAAGGTCTTAAAGGTGTGTTTGCAGCGGGATAGTTATGCAAGCAATTCCCAGTAATTCACTCACAACCTACTGTTGGGAAACAGACAGTTTTGTGTATTCTGCGTTTGGGAAGTTTCCGCTGGGCCCCGGGGGGGGAAGGGAGTGAGCCCCCCTGTTGTATTCAATTTCAATGTGAATGGTACCTGTTTGAATAGGTAGGATGGATTTGAATTTGAATGGTCCAATCGGAAGGAAGCACAGCCTCTATCACCAATCAGAGGCAGTGCTCCCTTTTAACAATATAATTCCACAATATGCAAATACCAGTCTACTGGAAACTGTATAAATATGATCACCCACCAATACTATTTTGAACTTCCTTGCTGAGTTGTTCCCGTAGCCGGCTGCGTAATAAATCTTCCTGTTTTTACTACAAACTTTTGATCTGCTTCTTCCTGGGCTAACGGTCATTTTACCTGTTTTTGGTAACATCTTGATTCCCCTACACTACGTTTTGTTTTTTGTTTTTTAACCTCTGAAGTGCTGAAGGGTTTATTAACATGGTGGTGCGCCCCCTACAGGAGGACTCTGGACGAGCAGCAGGCAGTGAAGCAGATCTCTCTGGAGGATGCCCTAAACCGGCAGGACATTCAGGTGGCCTTGGTGTGCACGGAGAATGCCAGCCACGAGGACCTCATTCGGTATAGCGCACCCGTCCCGTCCCAGCCACCGTGCTCACCCATTCCTAACAGTGGTGCCGTTAGCATCCCGAGAGTTGCACACACCTGTCCCCAAGCATTAGCAGGTATCATTGGTATGTATCTTTAGCATGTGGCATTAGCATTTAGCTTTAGCATGTAGCATTAGCAGGTAGCTTTAACATGTACCGTTAGCTGGTAGCTTTAGCATGTAGCATTATCATGTAGTTTTAGCATGTGGCATTAGCATGTAGCATTACTCACCATGGGGTTTGGGTAGGGACTGGTCAGATGCTTCAGTAGATATGACAGCACACCCTGATGTTCTCTTTAGTAATCACTGATGGGTTAATATTGTGTGAGGCTAAATATCGTATGTCGGTAAGCAGAAGGTTTTACATGGAGAAAGAGGCAATTGCAACAGTACTAGAGAAGAGCTGTTGAAAGCTTAGGTAGAGACGATATGATGGGACCTTAAATGACACAGATGGAGCAGATCCAGGAATTGGGGAATCTGATGGCGAAAGGTATTGCAAGGACTCTGTTTCTCTTTGTGGAATCAAAGTCAGGACGTAAAAACCTATTGATTGTCACACCGGCCAGTGGGGAAGGTCACTGAAACGCAGCACGAGTTCTCAGTTCTGCGACCTTCGACACACTGGTGCATATGGCCTGGCTTGCATACCCTCAGAGAGGCCTTGACTTCTGAGCCATCTGTGTAGTTTAACAGCAGTGTTTAACTCATCAGACTCCACCACCATGATAGCAAATTAAATGAGACATTAACGCCACAAATGATGCTCTTAGTATTGGATAGTTTCAGAAGGGAAGAAATGCCTGTACTTGTAGCGGCTGGTTCCAAGGTCATCTGTGAAAGGCAGCAGGAATCTTGAGACCTTCGGAAGTTATTTTGAAGCCAGCAAAGAATGAAAAATGCATTGGACTGAGCTGGGGGGAAAAAAAAAGGAAAACGCGCCATTTTTCTAGTGCCTTTTTCGGAAAAGCAGACGAAGTGGAACAGCCCAGGGCAGAAGCAACTTGAACCGGCCCTTTCTGGCTTTAACCCTAAACTTGGGGCATTTATCCTGCCATTCATATGGCCAGTATATGGAACGTGTGCCCCAGTTCACCAGGATCAGGGGAATCTCGGAATTCGGCTTCAGCTTGCAGCATTAATGCAGGAAGGGAAGTGGTGTTCTACTTAATGGCCTCTAGGTGTCAGTATTGGCACACGCTTGTTCATGATTTTTTACTCCGTCACTGGCATCAGGGTAGGGGTGGGCAAAGAAGGGCCATTATTGATATGAACATCTGCTCTTAATTATATAATTAGCTCAAGTCAGATCGTTAGGTAATCAGCATTCGCCTCAGACGAAAGGAGTCGTACGCTTTGTTTGGGTAAAATAATGGAAGTTGTTTAAGTTTAATGAGCTCTGATTGAAACGCACAGGCTACTGTACATAACGGTTCCTGGCTAGTTATCTGGCAGCAGCACAGACCTGTAGATCTGTGTGCTGGCAGGGACAGCAGCAGCACAGACCTGTAGTACTGTGGGGTGGCAGGGACAGCAGCAGCACAGACCTGTAGTTCTGTGGGGTGGTACGGACAGCAGGGGTTGGCAGGTGCCGTCATTGACCCAAACACGTCTACTTATTCTGCTGGGCCTGTTAGCCGCTCTCTTTCTCTCTCTCTTTCTCCCCACGGCACGCAGGCAGGACTGCCGACGCGGGCTGTGCGTGGTAAATAGTGGTCACTCACTCACTCACTTACTCATGGACGTTTGTAGTAGGACGCATGCGCAGGCGGTGCCGGCTAAAATGTGTCTGCGGAAGCGAGTTGCGCCGCGGGTCTGGACGGTTCCGTGCTTGTTATTCTCCCCCCCCGACCCCCACCCCACCCCTCCCCTGTCAGACCTCTGCTTTTGGGCTAATTATCCGCGCCGAATGCCAACGACCGTCCTTTCCCGGGCCGCGTACTCCTGAGCTGTTTGGCGGTGGGTTTTTTTTTTTTCCATTTATTTTATTTTTGTTTTTATTTTTTATTAAAACGCCGCCAGCGAGAGATGGTGAGTCCTCTACAGCTCTCCACGGGCCGGACTGGACTTACTCGCGCACTGGGAAAGAGCACCGGCGGCGCTCCGAGACCCAATTACAGCGTCTGAACGGCCGCTGCAGGAGCCCGGCAGCCCTTCATTAGGCCTCGTTGTGTTTTTCTCAGCGCCGGTAATTCCTCTGGCAGGAGCTCCAGCATGGCGTGGCGGGGGGGGGGGGATTTTAACACCTCTGCGCGTCTCCGCTCGGTCTGCTCGCCCCCCGGGCGCTTCGGGCGCGTCCGTAAACGCGGCCGCGTTCGCCAGGAAACGGCGGAACTGGATTCCTCGGGGCAACCAACCGCACTTCCTGAAGAGCCCCGCTCGACCCAATGTGCAACATAAGCAGCTGCTTAGGGCCTCCTGACCACCAGGGGGCGCCCTAATTGTTCTAAAATGCATATATTTTTTATAGGGTTGGGTTGGCTTGGGTTCAGTTTGACGTTATTTCATGATTGTTGAACGCAGGAAGTTCCTGGAGGCGGGGAAGCACGTGTGCGTGGAGTATCCAATGGCGCTGAGCCACACCGTTGCCAAGGAGTTGTGGGAACTGGCTGAAAAGAAAGGTATGCTGGAATTTTAGCGGGGGTGGTGGGTGGGGGTGGAGGGATGTGTTGGGGTGATGGCAGATTGGTACTCCTGAGACTAAGCACTAATGTTCTCTCTTTCTGCAAGTGACTCTGGATAAGAGGATCTCCTAAGTGATGATGATGTAATGTTGTAATGGAGTGGGGAGGTGGGGGTTTGGTCTGGTGGGTTCTCACAGGTCATGTGATCTCCCCTCATACCGCTGAGTAATCTCATTCATAAAGAGGGTGTGTCCTGCTCTTCAGCTCTGGCAGCGACTCGCCATGCCTGCCGTAAATTCCGACTCTTCCTCTCTGGAGTGCCATGGGTTGCAGTAAGGGGCCTTGGCCACGGGTGGCGCTGTGGCGTGCTCTGGCTGAGGCCTCCATGTCCCCTGTGTTTCCCCACAGGGAAGGTGCTTCACGAGGAGCACATCGAGCTGCTGACGGCTGACTACAAGCAGCTGAAGAAGGACTTGGCAGGCAAGAGCCTTCAGGAGGGCACCCTACACTTCACAGGTACGGTCTCACACCCAGGGGTTATGGAGATGACCCTCCATTTCAGCTATATGGTCTCATACCCAGGGGTTATGGAGATGACCCTTCATTTCAGCTATATGATCTCATACCCAAGGGTTATGAAGATGACCCTCCATTTCAGCTATATGATCTCATACCCAGGGGTTATGGAGATGACCCTTCATTCCAGCTATGTGGTATCATACCCAGGGCTTATGGAGATGACCCTTCATTTTAGCTATATGGTATCATACCCAGGGCTTATGAAGGTGACCCTCCATTTCAGCTATATGATCTCATACCCAGGGGTTATGAAGATGACCCTCCATTTCAGCTATGTGGTATCATACCCAGGGGTTATGGGCAGGACATTTGTTATGTCTCCGTGTATAAACGGAAGCTTTGGGGATAAGAGTGCTAAAGTGGATTTAGATTTATGGAAATAAGTTTTTTTTTTTCATACACCATAGCAAATGTATAATGCAATAAAGTAAAGTGCGGCGTTCTTTTAGGACACTGTATGCACACTCCAGTAGTGTGCAGGCATCAGACGAGGCTCATTAACACGGCTGGGTCAAGCACGGCGTCGGTGGCTTAAACGTGCTAATGAGCATCACAGCGACGACATTCTGAGGAGACGGGAATTCATTAGCAAGTCGAGTGCTAATAATCAAGTCAAGAGATTAGGCAGTACACAGGCGCTAGGCAGTGGAGCACTCTTGTACTTCCTTTTTAATGATTTGATTCCGTTCTCTCATTGTACTTCAGCGCTTTATTTACTTTAGCCACTCGTGGGCTGTCGGGTCACCCGACAGGCCGATGCTGCCGTTTGAAGATGCTTATAGCCAGCGAAGCCGTGTCGGTTGTTTTTTTTTTTTTTCCATTCAAAGCTCCCAGTAGAGGGCGCCAAAGTGCACGTGTGCAAATGTATTTCTCCTGGAAACGTGCCGCAGAAATCACATTGTTTACCTACGTTGACTGAGATGAGTTGGCGTGACAGACTGCTTGACAAGAAATTTTCCAGTCTTCCCGTTCACCCGCTAGCGTCTGACGTAATGGGGAAATCTGTGTTTCTGCCCCGCCCCGCCCCGCCCCGCCCCGCCCCGCCCCAGGTGGACCCGCGCCAGAGGGCTTTGGGTTCCCCTCCTTCAGCGGCCTGTCGCGGCTCACCTGGCTGGTGGACCTGTTCGGGGAGCTGGCGGTAACGGGGGCCAGCCTGACGGAGGACAGGGAGAACGCGTACAGCAAGCTGACCGTGCAGCTGCTCACCTGCGATCAGAGGTACCCGCCCCGCTGCATTCTGGGATAATATTACGCACAGGAAACGGGCCCGTGGTGTTCGGGAGAATCCTGCCTAACCACTGCATCGCTCAGATTTCCTGTGTGCGGTAGGGTTAGAGTTAGAGGGTTAGAGCCTTACTGCTGCTCATTCAGGACATAATAGCATCAGGCCCAAGGGTGTATGGAGATGCTTCAAATCTAGATTACGCTGGTAACCAGGGAGATGGAAACACATCAGATTTACGCTGTAGGACCAGATTCATTGAAAAATCGTGTGTGCGTGCGTGTGCGCACGCGTGTGTGCGTGCGTGTATGTGTATGTATGTTTGTGTATCCTAAGTACCCCAGTGGGGAATGGCTGTTTCTGATTCTGTTCTGACACCGTTCTGATGCGGTTCTGACACGGTTCTTACTTGGTTCTGATTGCGGTTCTGACACGGTTCTTACTCGGTTCTGATTGCGGTTCTGACACGGTTCTTACTCGGTTCTAACACGGTTCCCGTCCTCAGGCCCCTCACCTGGTTGGAGGAGCGCGGTCCCGGCCTGCGCCGGGGCAAGCGCGTCAGCTTCCGCCTGGACTCGGGCGCGGTGGTGGACGCGCTGCCGGCCGCGCCCCGGGAGCCCGTGGGCCTCTTCATGCAGGACCTCGGGCTCTTCGCCCAGAAGCTGCTGGGGCAGGTCCCCGCCGCGCAGCTGGAGGCCGAACGCCGGCGCGTCCTGCACTGCCTGGAGCTCGCCCAGCGCGTCCGGGAGCTGGCCGAGGCGTCCGCATAGAGCTGGGCCCAGGCGTCCGCGTAGAGCTGGGCCCAGGCGTCCGCGTAGAGCTGGGCCCAGGCATCCGCGTAGAGCTGAGCTCTGTTTCAGCATCCCCTGGCCTTGGCCGTGTCCGAAACAGCACTCTTGCCTACTATTGAGTATACAAGTGGCCTACTATGGAGTATACAAGTTGTCTACTATGGAGTATAAAAGTTGTCTACTATGGAGTACACAAGTTGTCTACTATGGAGTATACAATTTGCCTACAATTTGCTCTGGATAAGAGCGTCTGCTAAATGCCTGTAATGTAATATTGAGTGTACAAGTGGTCTACTATGGAGTACACAAGTTGTCTACTATGGAGTATACAATTTGCCTACAATTTGCTCTGGATAAGAGCGTCTGCTAAATGCCTGTAATGTAATATTGAGTGTACAAGTGGTCTACTATTGAGTGTACGAGTGGCCTACTGTTGAGTATACAAGTTGTGCACAAGTTGTATGCAGCTTGTATGCTCAATAGTTGGCGCGTGTGCTGATTCGGGCACGGCCCTTGTCTCGTGCCATAATGTGCTAACGTGCTAACGTGCCAGTGTTTTCGAAGAGCTGCTGGATTTGGAGTGGGAATGGGATACGGTGGTAGGCAGAAGTCTGGGCACCCCTGGTCAAACTTGTGCGTTCTGTTAATTTTTTAAGTTAAAAGAAATTAACGTCTGCAGGGAACAAAATTGATGACACTATTTCCGTAATTTTTATGTATAGTAACGTGCATATTCTGTAGTTATGTGTGTCCTGGTTCAAGCGATGGTCCTGTCCCGCCTGGACTACTGCAACTCGCTGCTGGCTGGTCTGCCAGCATCCGCCATCAGACCCCTGCAGCTCATCCGGAATGCTGCAGCGCGTCTGGTCTACAACCTCCCCAGACATTCCCATGTCACCCCCCTGCTCACTGACCTCCACTGGCTGCCTGTTATGGCTCGCATCAAATTTAAGACCTTGGTGCTTGCATACTAGGCAGCTAAGGGGTCAGCACCAGGATACATCCAGAGGATCATCAGACCCTACACACCAGCCAGACCTCTCCGTTCTGCCACCTCTGGATGCTTGGCACCTCCCCCTCTTCGCGTCTGTACTTCCCGCTCCCGTCTGCTGTCTGTCCTGGCCCCTCGCTGGTGGAATGACCTCCCCGTGGCAGTCAGAACAGCCGAGAATCTGACTACCTTCAAACGCAGACTAAAGACTCATCTCTTCAGGCTGCACCTCTCCCCACCCCTCCCTAGCCTATAGTTTAGCTCAATGTACCTAGTTAGGCTAATACGATTACGTTAGTTTTTATTTGGCAGGATTGTTTTTGTTTTTGTCTGATTCTGATTAGGCAAATGTGATTTCAGTGCTAGTTTGTACTTGGCAGGATTGTTGTTTGCTGAACAGGTTACTCTACAGGGTTGGAGTCCTGACCTATGTGGTCACTTCTGGCACTACGATCTTTACTTCACTCTGGTGTGTTTCTTTTGCACCTCTGCACCTTGAACTAATGCACTTGTACGTCGCTCTGGATAAGAGCGTCTGCTAAATGCCTGTAATGTAATGTAATGTAGTTTTGTTCACTGAAAGAGGCTGTGTTAACTTCTTTTCACTTTGAGATTCAACCACACATGTAGTTTTACCAGGGGTGCCCAAACTTTTGCATACCACTATATTGCACTTTTTCCCCCCCATAATTTCATGTTTCCTTAGTGTCCTTAACTTTTAGTAATGAGGTGCTCTTTGTTAAAGCACCATTATTTTTTTTCTCTCAGCTAATATTGCTTTATTTTTTTAATTCTATTTATTGGTCTAATGAACTCATTATACGAGTAAAATCATAAATGCAAAATATTCTGTGCCATTGTCTTTCAATTAAGTGCACAACTGCCTCAATCAAGTTCCATTCTGTGCTTGCTAGCGGGTGGTCAAGAGTCCAAACCATGTGACCTTGCCTTTCATGATCTGTAGGTCAACCAATCAGGCTTCATTTTGTGTAGAGCCATTGATGGTCATGTTGTTATGCAGTTCTTTACCCGCCTTGTTTATGCCTACTTGGTAAATGCTGCAAAATTATTTTTCCATTCCCCGTTTACTTGGGGTTGAATGAGATGTAGAGGGTGTGTGTGCAACCCCCTTGTGATGTCCTGTGATTGTACCATGTTGCCTTCCCTGTTTCTGTCGTAAGAGGGGTACAAAAGAATTTGGGAAGTATTTCACGAAGTAGGAATACTGAGCTGGCTGGACAACTGTGGCTGTTAAAACGAGAACAGCTCTTTTTCTACTTCAGTCCATGTTACAGATTTGTAAGGGTTCTGGGTTTTACTCAGAGCAGTTATCCAGCTAACTCGGTAATCCTGGTTCATGAAGGGTCCTGGATTACTGAGTTAGCTGGATAACTGCACTGAGTAAAACCCAGAACAGCTTCTTTTTTTTTTCCACTTCAGTCAATGTTCCGGATTTGGAAAGGTTTCGGGTCTTACTCAGTGCAGTTATCCAGCCGACTCTGTAATGCTGCTTCTTGAAACAGGGCCCTGTTCAAGCGTGGAGACAGTCTGCTGCTTAAAATACTACACCTGCTCCCTCCTGCATCGACGTATGTGGCCGTTGTAGCAGTTCAGTACTGCGCTGAATTACGATGTTTCAAGAATTTAAATGAATGTCCTCTTTAGCTACATTCAGTTGTAACTTGCCAGAGTTTCAAGACTTGCAGCAGTAGTGAAAATTGCGATTAAATTTTTTAAGGCTGTTTAGTGTGATGCCTTCTGTTGGTGTCTCTGTGTAACTTCACAGGCATCTGGCCAATAGCTGTGTAAAATTTATTTTTATTCTCTCTCCAGTCTGTTTGTGAGGTTTCACAACCCCTCTGGTAAGCGAAGCTACTGTTGAATGTCACGCGGTATTTCACTAAGCTTTAAAAAAAGAAAAGAAAAAAAAAAGTGAATTATGGTGTTATACCTGCCTGGATGTGTGGGCAATAGGAAGGTGTTAAACCATCAATCTGCTGTCACTCCTAGGGAATAGCAGATGCTTTAGCATTTCACCCTCCCAGAATGAGGTCAGGCTCGCAGCAACAAGCCAAGTTACACAGAGCTAGTTGCACTTAGTAGGTACCTGGTGTCACCCCAGCACCCCCCCCCCCCCCCACCTGAAATTTGGAATTCATAGTTGGTTGATGTTGTCCCAGGACTATAGTCTGATATCTGACACCTTTTAAATTAAAAATCGTTTACATGGATAATGAAAATATTCAGTCGTCTAGTGTGTCCCCCGTGTGTCGAATGTGTGCTTTAATAAATTACAGTCCTAAATTATTATGCACCTTGCGGTGAAAGAGTATGTTGTTTCCAAGGCTGCTCAACTGAAGTGTAGCCCACATCAATTAAAGATAAGCACATGTTTTTGAAGAAAACAATAATCCAAGAATTGGACATAAGGGAGTGTGTGTGTATGTGTGTGTGCGTTCCTGTGTGCGTGCGTGTGTGTAATAGCATCTTCATAGTTCATATCATTTGAGTGCGACTCATTTTCTGTTAACATTTCGTTACGCTTGAAAGATTGTTCTCCACGGTAAATAAACAGCGTCTATTCAGGTGATCTCTGACTTGTTGTTTTTTTGTTGCGCGGTAGACTTCAGGCTTAATTACCGCTGGCCGCATAGGCGGCTGTCTGTTCGTGCCGCTCCGCTAAATGGATTAGCTTCCCTTTATTATTTTCTCTTCCATGACAGATGTGTTCTTACTTTGTTTAAAAAATATTTATTTGGCGAGCTTTATGTCCACGCGCCAATGGCTGATTTAGATACGATTCAGACTACTCTGAATGAACGAACAGCACTGTTGTATTAGTGAGGAGGAAGGAGGGGCTTCACAAACCACAAAGTATGGGCGGGGCTACCAGATGCTGTCAATCACAGGCTCATCTGAACAAATAAAACTTTTTTTTTTTTTTTTTTTTTTTTTTTTTTCGGGTGCAAAACCGCCATGACCGTTTCAAATCAGTACGTCACTGAGAGCCACGCCCCTTTTCCTGACTCGGCTATGTGGTGTTTTTCATGAGCCTGTTGGGTATTCTGAAGATAATGGTGCATTTTGCTTATACCAATAGTACCTGGGAATTAAGCAAGCAATTATGAAGTATGAAACTCGAGATTTCTGTTTTGTTTTTAAAATCCACTGAGAACAATTCAGGTTTTATAACTGGAAACCTAAGGTGAGTTAGGTTAGTGCTGGTCCATAAGGTTAACTGGTTTTTAAGAGATGTCAAACACTGAATGGGATCAAATTGACCCCAAACGGAATAGAAGGGTTAAGCCATGGTTGTTCGTACTGTCTGTACATTAATTTTCAGCCTTTCACTGGAGTTTTTTCATTGACATTCCTGAAAGTTGCAGTCTTGAACATCATATTTTAGAAATTACAGCAAATGTGGCAGTTCAGACAGAAGTGCTTACACTCTCTTCGCAAATTGTGTTGAGACCGTGAGAATGGGGCCACCTTAAAATGAGCATCATCTTCAACTTTTTTTTTCTGTTGGAAAGCACACATAGCTTACTCTTCCTTCCATTAAAATGGGTAGTTTGTGTGTGTGCCAGGCTGTTAATTAGTTCCTCTTGGCTTTCCCCATTTGGGAGCCATTTGACACTCATTTGAATTACAGAACTAGATTAAATCTGCAAAGGACGCATATTGATGCTGTGTCAAATGGCTGTATTTTATTTTTTTCTTAGTGCAACGATGGCAGTGCTTTCATTACTTTTTTTTTCCAGAGAGCATGGATATGCACACGATTACAGTAATAAGGCTCATATTTTTGTTTTGAACTTCCTTTATTCTCAGAACTCATCCAGCCTCTGCGAAAGTGAGCCATTTCGTTGGTCAGCGTTTTTAGCTTTCTGCCAAAAAGAACGAACACAAAAGGATAAAGCTTCAAGGCTTTCTGAGCTCGAACCCCCCGCGCATACCAAAACATCAGTATAAAAGCTCTCTGATAGGTTAAGATTGCTTTCATGTTGTACTGAAGCCAGGTAAGTGGTCAATTTAATTAGAAGTATATATTAAATTGCCACTGCTCTGCAAACTCTTCGGTTAGCACTTAGCAGATGTTCGCAGATTGAGGGTTGCGCTCATCACTCGGGGAAATATCCTCTTGCCTCTACTGTAATTTAGCTTTCGTAATTGCTGGAATGAAACAATATAGCGCCCCCCCCCCCCCCCCCCCCCCCATCCCCCCACCACACCACCACCACCCGAGCCTTTCTTACTTCCTCCCTCTTCCTATGCACAGTCATTGCTATGGCAACCAGGAGATCGCTCATTTGCATTCTTCGTGCCACCGAAGGGCTCCCTTCCTTTGGGAAATGACTCCGAAGTGAAGTGAAAGTGCGTTAAAGCTCTGAATTGCGCGAGCCGCTGGAAACCGACTCCACTTTTAATTTCGCCTGTAAAGCTGCGGGCTGAAAATTCGGAAGCAGAGCATTGTTCTCCAGTTGGTCGTTCTTCCCCCTGATTTAAATACACAGACCCGTGTCCTTACCACATCTCCGCTGGGTTCCAATCGGCTTTTTTTATTACCATGACAACAGGGGACTTTGCACAGTTTCGGAGTGGAGAAGTGAATAGTTCAGAAACACATTTACCATATTTATGGGTTCAATTAACGTGTCACGAAAAGGGCGTTCTGCAATCTTGGACTGAGAGGGACGAAAGGCGGCACTCACAATTTTGAAATCATTATAAGACCAGAGGTTAAAGAGGCCTTTTTCTTTTTCAGATGCATGGGATTAACTTTGCCTCAGACAAAAGCAATCCCGCCTACGCCCACAAGGCCAGATATCAAAGGGTATGTGGCAAGTTTTGAAACTGAAATTTTTTTTTTTTTTCTGAAATGCATTGTCAATATCTGTCATAATCCCTCTTTAACAGCATTGGGGTTAAGGCTGCTTAATTGCAACATTATGCCTGTGTTCACAAACCTCAAGAGAACAAGGCTGACAGGAACCATTAGTCACACCATTAAAACAATATTAATAATTCAAAAATATATTCCATTTGTAGTCTCGTATAACAGATCTGATATGAATTTGCTTTAACAGGTGACAATCCAATGTTTTATTTTGCATTTGGTAAATATTAATATATTGTTACTCTAAAAGTCAATGAGTCATGGGCATATGTACATTTTATGAAACAGGGAATAATGTTTTTACATGATAATCTACTGTAACACATGACAGGTGCATTTGGTGCTGGGTTGTTTCTCTAGGATACCGGTAAAGGCTTTGTTCATCAGATATGACTGTCTATTAATCACAAACAAGCTATATTTTAAGTAATGTTTGTGTTATCCAAAAGCCTCAAAAAACAGGAAATTAAATTGATAAGCCTCAACGCTAAAGACAGCTATATTAACGTTATTAGCTACTGTTGACCAGCTATAGCTAACATTACCTTCCTATCTCACTAGTGACATGTAATCAGAGGAATATGCAGATCTGTCGATTGATCTAAAGACAAATATATTAATGTTATTAGCTACTGTTGACTCGCTAGGGTGAACACCCCTGATATGTATTTACTGTGTATTTTGAGTGAAGCTCAAAATAGGCCATTCCAGGGTGCTGTAACTTTTCTGTGATTGACACTGATCTAGCAGGTCTCATTTAGCCATCTTTGCTTCACTGGATCCGGGGGGCGGATAGTGCATTGCCTGTCCATCATCCCACAGCAGCTGCTTATTTGGGACAGTGAATGCCCTCTGGCGAGGAAAGACCAATATCACCATACGGACACAATATGGTGTGATGGTCGGATTTTCATGTGGTGTGTACACCCTCGTTTCTTTGTCACTGTTCTCTCTCTGTTTTTTTTTCCCCTCCTTTATCACTCTCTCTCTCTCACCTTCTCTCTCTCTCTCTGTCATTGTCTCATCCTCTGTCTCACTTTTTGTCTCTCTCTCTGTCTCTCTGTCTCTTACTCTCTCAAATATATCATTTAAATATATGTGAAGCATATCACCGTGGATGCTAATTCATAAATTGTCCCCCAAACGTCAGTGGTGGCCCCTGCATGATGAAATAGTTAGGCTAATGTGGGGTTAAGCAGGTACAAGGAACGGGTGAAGGAACCAAATTTCTCAGGCCCATACCTGTCTACATCCATCCATCCATTCATCTAACCATCCATTCTCTGTGACTGCTTATCCTGATCAGAGTTGCAGGGTAATGGAGCCTATCCCAGCATGCACTGGGCGAGAGGCAGGAATGCACAGTTCATCAATGTATCAGAGTACCTGTCTGCATAAGAAGTGTAATCAGCGCTACTCTGAATGATTATAGGCCACTCTGGTTTTCATTTCCAATTTCAGATCTTAACTGCATTTTCCTCTCCCAGCCTCTGAGTGAAATCACAGTTTGTGGTAATTATGTCAGGGCAATTTCTGCACTTACAAACCAATGCGATGAAGAGAAAAACAAAACATTATTTTTTTTCCGGCAGATCCACCCTGTTCCAGGGGATTTTTCTGAGCTTACAGTGTTGTTGCTCACAGTTACATCACACACACACACACGCAGACATACACACCCGCACAGACATACACACACAGGGTTCGAATTATGGGGGGATTGGGACTCACAGGTGACTGGCGTTACCCACCGTCCACTTCTGATTGGTGTTTGTTTTTTCGGCACCCGCTGTGACGAATCATTTATGACATCATCATCATCTTGTTCCCCATGACATCAGCTTTCCTACAACGCCAAACGTGATTACGCGGTATACGGAAGACCTAAGACTTACATACTGCTGATCCAGTAGAATGTTTTGCAACTGTGCGGTATTGAGAACCACATCCGTCTGACTGCCTGTCAGCGCTGAAAAATAAAGTCTGCTTTTCTTTTGGGGGCGTGATGAGAGTACACTTCTGTGAAACGTCCTATACACTTCTAATTCATCCGGATTAGGTGTTCATTTCATCCAGTGTGAGTGTAATAAATATCCCATCAGTAAGAGAAGGTCCAGTATTTTTAAAAAAATAGTTTTTCAGATAACATTTTGAGTCCTTCGTTAAAATATTCAGTCAGAAAGCATTGGGCACTCATAACGTGAAAGATCCATCACTGGGGCATCTTCCCTGGGAATGGACTAGGAAGGGAGCTGCATTGATCTAAAGCGCGGAAGTTGTCTTCTGTGCCCTTGCGTAAGACGCTAAGCCCAAAACCGCTTCTAGAAAAATCTGTCTTGCGCACGGGAAATTCGGCCAACAGAAACAGAGCATCTCTTCCTGGATGTGGGTGTTTTCAAAGTGAATAAATAATGCAGACAGTTGCAGGATCCACCCCATCAGAACTCCGTGAAAGGTTATGGTTAGCCTCTTATAGTCACACGGAGTTTTACCACAAATGTGTTGTGGGGCACATTAAAAATATGGTAAATGGTAAATGGACTGCATTTATATAGCGCTTTTATCCAAAGCGCTTTACAATTGATGCCTCTCATTCGCCAGAGCAGTTAGGGGTTAGGGGTTAGGTGTCTTGCTCAAGGACACTTCGACACGCCCAGGGCGGGGTTTGAACCGGCAACCCTCCGACTGCCAGACAATCGGTCTTACCTCCTGAGCTATGTCGCCCCTTAAAATAAATGAAATGAAAAATAAATGAATAAACAAAAATATTTTTCACATGTTCTGTTCATCAGCCTTCAAGATGAACTGGAGCATGCCACCACCCAGGGGTGCTGTATGGGGTGTGGGGGGGGGGGGGGATCCAAGAGCCCTGACTGTCAGGGGCCCTCAAAAAATTGTGCTGTAATGCTTGAGGTGGTGGGACTCAATTAGACATCATTTTAATGGGGCCACAAATCCCTGGTGGTACCCCTGCCTCCACCACCAGATACTCTGAAATTGCTCGTATTCAGTTGTTTTACATTGCACAGCTTTTGAGACTGGGGAGTGGTTTCCTGGTCAGGGATGATTGCAGGTTTAAATCCTAGGCTGGGTGTTTCCTTAATCCAACCTTCTTTGTTTCTGTAGAGTACACTCAGCTATATACTTAATCTGAAAACCATAGGTTGTGTCACTCCCCTGGCCAAGGGTGACTACTAAGCCAACTAATAATAATTATTTACTGTTAGCGACAGATCCCACAACACCCATCAGTTCATGGGTTCAAAACAACATGAACATTTTGTAGATTATTCTAACATCTTGCACATTGTATTAATGTTTAGGAAATATCCATCCATCTATCTATCGATTATGTATACCCGCTTATAGGTCAGAGCCTATCCCAGCGTGCACTGGGCGAGAGACCTGGACAGGTCACCAATCTAACGCATGGGCACACACACCATTCACTCACCTATAGACAATTTAGGGTCTCCAATTAGCCTACCTGCATGTCTTTTGATTGTGGGAGGAAACCAGAGTACCCAGAGGAAACCCATGCGGACACGGGGAGAACATCCATGCAGAAAGGCCCAGGCCAGGATACGAACCTTATTGCTGTGACACGACAGTACTACCCATTTATGATACATAGATGTAAAATGAAAACGCTCGTCTTACAGGGCCAGGAAAAAAGAACATTTTCACGGTTGAAGGCAAACGATTTTGTATTAACACCCGTGTGAAAAACTAAGACCGGACCAAGAAGCTTACAGTCGGCTTCTCTTACAGCTGACGTCATTCAAAGGCTGACCGCCAAAATAGCATAGGAGTTGGGGGGTTTTAAAAAATAATTTAGGGCTAACCTGCGAGTCGGCCCCCGTGCCACTATTCGTCCTTTTTGTCCAGTGTGGGTACCCGTAGGGTTAATGAAAAGACGGAACTCTTGATATCAATTACGCAGAGGAAATAGGGTCTGAATGAATCATTCTCTCCCTCCCTCTCTGCCCTCCCGCCCCCGTCTCGCGCTCTCCTGGCCGGGCCATCTTTAGATATGTTTTCTCATTCCCAGGATCGCGTTATGCGTTACCGTGTAACGGTAGGTCAGGGTAGAGTGCATGCATAATAAGCCTAGATAACTTAACCCCTTCGCCGACGTAAATCTGGGGAATAAATGTAAATAAATAATCTAGACGCTAGAACAACGCAAAACAAAGTTCAATCGTAATAGCAACAACAGCCTATTTTTATTATTGCTGCAATTATTATTATTATTATTATTATTATTATTATTATGCTAAATTGCAGAAGTCCTTTAAATTAATCCCTGCCCGAAGTCCTGCAATTTGTGTGTCGCTCAACTGCGTTTAATTTTGGTTTAGTTCATAACTCCTCGCTTGCGCTGACTTTATTTAAAGTTCTGAATAGTCCTTAAAAGCAAAAGACAAATAAACAAATAAATAAATAAATATTATGAGGTTATTACCAAAGCGGTAGTTTATTCCTGGAGTTACTTCCTGGAGTTCACCTCAGCCACGCTTGTTCGTATCTGCCTATGATCTCAGCCTTGTTTTCCATCTTTGGAGATCATTCTCGGCCACGACCAAGGGGCGTGTATTTGTAAATAATACATCTTTCTTTCTTTGTGGTTGGGACTTACGAGTTGTCACGTTTTCTGTCGGGGAAAAACAAATCTATGGTTTCAACGTCCATTGTAGTAGCCTGTGTATCACAATATATTTTTCAAAGCGCGGTTGGACCGAAATACAATAATACTGTCGTGGTTATTTAAAATAGCAAATAGCGTTATCGCGCACTGACAGCTATAGGACACGTTCGCTCAACGAATCCGTTCGCATTTCCCCGAACAACATGGTCGGATGGGTGCTGGAGGACGCTGTTTTGTAGCTACAATTTATTTTGCTTTTTAATATGAAATTTACGTAGTGACACAGGACCTGCACTTCTTTCTTTTTTTGAACGGAGTTGCCGAATAAGAAACGGGAAATGAAGAACAGCGCGCGTGGTGTCATCCTGGCTCTCTGGTTAATTGTGGAGGTGAGTATTGTTTCACGTATTTAGTTTTCGCGTTTTAGTTTGATAAAAGCATACTGCTGTGGGTTATCTTTATTTAAATAGCTATGTGTCATAGTATGTCTTGAGAAACTGAAATTAACGATATATTTTGTTTTGGTAAATTTCTTTTTGCTTCATTAACTCATTTTCGGCGACAGGCACTGGCATGTCAAATATAGATTTGTGTGGCAACATTCTGCCTCCAGTTGGATCTCGTTTTAAGGATTCCCCCCGGAAGCATCTTTATAATAAACTAATGTAACGGTCTCTTTGAAGAGACGGGACAGTCCGCGTAGAAGGTATTACTTACTGCTAATTTCCTCAGCACATGGACAGTGTTAACTCGTTAATGTAACAACTGGGTATGTGTCCTGTGGAATTTTACGTAGCCTATCTTGTTAATCGGTACAACAACAATCCAAACAGTGAAAGGACTAGCCTATGTAATATGCTCTTGTTGCATTTACTTTGCTCTTTGTTAGTCATCCCACCGGCCCCACTACCGCACCCCATATGGTTATCCTGAATCAGCAGAGTCCTGTCACTGCTGATTCCTACGACCGAATTACTTTAGTACAAGAAGTGCCACACACGCACGCGCGCACGCGCATACTGTACACACACCATACGGGATGGGAGTCCCCAGAGGTTCCTCCTCCAGAATATCAATAAATAAACAAACCGATAAACAATTTGCTTTAGTACTCTCAGATAAGCCTTCTATCTTCAAACACTCACACACACAAACACACATTCTCACACACACACACACTTCAGTACTCTGGGAAAAGTTTGATGTCACATTGCCCACACAGCAGAAAATCAAAATCAAAATGAGAAAAAAAAAAGTTTTATTGTTAAGTTTAAGGCAAGTTGTTGTTTGAATTTTACCTCATATACTAATTTATAGTGATCACTTAATTACTCATAGCCTTTGGTAGTGAGGACTTGGCTTCTTTATTGTTGTTTTATCCTGAGATGGTGAGTGATAACGGCACAGTGATCTTATTTGTGTTTCACTTTGTAACACTGCATGTTAAAACTATCTGACGATGCAGTTGGAGCATCAGCAGGTATTCTCATTTTAGAAAAAGTGCGATTCAGAAACCATTTTTTTTTAAAAACATCGTTCAGGTCGTATCCTGAAGTGTCCCGTGACGCGTTTCCTTCTCAGTATGCAGGCGGACCAGTTGTCGCGGTCTCTCTTTTGGGTTTGTTTTTGAGAGTCCGCGTGGCTGTGTTTTTTTGGGAAAATCGATTTACCGAGGCAACACACTGCACGGCAAAAAAAAAAAAACGTGCGCAAAATCCCTTCTCTGTCTGACATACCGAGGAGGAAATCGGATGTTATTCTTCAGAAACCGCGGTGCTGTGAACCTGCGAACATTGTGTTAAAGGTGACAAACTGTCTGCAACTTTTTCTCAGTCCAGAAGATGGCACAGAGGCAGGAACAAAGGGCAGTGGCATTAGTTTGGGTGCAGATCAAGCTTCAAAGATGGGAAGAGGTATAGCTACAAGTTCAACTGTGGAGCTGGACCTAATTAGCCAGGACATCTGTTGACAAATGGCTTACGGTCATTAATCTGGTGCGATAGGATTGGCTGGAAGCAAAGGTAGAATGTTGCCAGTCGGCATCCTGGTTAAGTTATTACTCTTGTGCCTATGAGAGAGACTTACACAGGAAATCTAAATACAGTATTAAGTTTTACAAATGAGTAAAAAAAAAAAGTAAGCTTTGTGAGCATCGGCCAATCAAATTCTAATAAATTATGCTACGTAATGTCCGTAGTTGATTAATGAGATATGGCATGCCTTGTTTGTTTCGGACTCTGGCGGAAGTGACACATTAATTGAGCTCTGATTAGTCAGTGTATGGTAGCCACCTTGCAGCTAATGATAAATCGCTTTGTTCCTCCTTGCAAATAGCTAACAACCTTCAGGCTACTGTCTTTTCAAATGTGGATCTGAGTAAAGTTCCCAATACAGTTAAATGCAGAAGTGTTGTTGTTTTTTTGTCTCTGTACTCGATTATATTGGATTTTAAATAAAACAATGAATATGAGGTCAAAGTGCAGCTTTAATGGGAGGTATCTGTGGTGATGCGATGTGTCGGCATAGTTTCAAGCTGCATAACATTGTTTTTTTTTTAATTTGTGGAAATCTCTGGTTGTAGTCGAGCTGCGGTACTGGCAGAATAGGCTGCTTGGAGCCACAGGGCCTCAAACTGTTGAGTAGGGTCCTGGAACGTGAAATGCACACTGTAATATGTCCAGTGTTAATTCAGCTCTTAACAGAGTAAATACGAGTCCAAAAGGGACCGTATGTACTCTGTGAGAGTTGATTTAACACTGGACATTTTGCTGCACACTTTACTGCGGAGAGCTCCAGAACAGCAGTGCGGACTGGTGGTTTTGTCACGGCACATTGCATAGGGACCGAAAGATTGCACAGTTGAACTGCAGCAGGTGTACCACTAAGGTACAGTACATCACTGTGGTGCTGGTTTAATTGCGGTTTACCCAATTTCGATTATGGGGGGGGGGGTTTGGCAGCGTGTGTTGTTGCCATGGGAGTGCATTACAAGGGTGTGTAAGGGTACACGGTGGTCCGGGAGAGCCGCTAAAGAGATTGAAAGGAGCGGGCGGTCGTAGCGGTGGAGTTTGAAGAGCGAACCGTTCACGGAGCTGCCGTTCACCGAGTCAGTTCCTCCTTCGCCGAGGGACCGCGCTCACCGGAGACTGTGACTCAAGCCCTCGGAGGCTAGCGGCTAGCGCCTAGCGGCTAGCGTTACGTAAGCCGCAGCAGCACCGCCTCCTCAGCCGCGAACTGACGGTTGGGGAGGTGGAAGGATGGTGACCTAGATCTGCGTGAACAGCGAGAGCGTACGCAAAGGTTACCGCCTCGTTTGAGCTTTAAATGTAGCGTAGCGTAGCGTAGCACGTCTGTTCAGACGCTCACGTTTTTATGTTTCTCCCTTTAGTGACGGGACGGGGGGGTTAAGGGGGTCGGCGCATTCTCCGGACTGTCGTCCCGTATTACCGAAACGGACCGCTGAGAGCCGGGCTGGCACCCACGCGGAAGGTTTTGGGGATTTTTTTGGCTCTCTGGCCCTAAACTCCCCCCGCCTCCGGCGGCCCGTGCTCCCATGCCAGCGCTGGGCATTGTTCATTCTACTTGTGGCAGCACGGTGACAAACAGACCATTGTTGCCCTCTGAGTGTGCACCACACCGGGGGGGGGGGGGGTCTGCGACGGGGGGGCACGGGGGGGGGGGGTATTGAGTAGTTTCCTTGGCACACCATGTGAGTGCACACCACTCAGTGAGTGAAGACCCTGGCCAGGGCTTTGGTCATGGCATGGGGGGGGGGGGCGTGGGGTAAATGAGGGAGGGGGTGGGGTGAGTGGGGGGGGGTATATGGGTATTGAGTAGTGAGTTGTTTCCTTGGCACATCCTGTGAGTGCACTTCTCCATGACGGCAACAAGCTCCTGCCTCTACTCTGTTCTCAAGCATCCACATCGAGAGTGTCGGCGACTCTGATGAAAACAGGGCTTGCGTTGAAACATTAGTCTGTTTCGCAATAAAGCTGACTATCCGTGAGCTCCACACTGAGTCCTTCATCTCAGGCTGGTGTCCAGTTTCCGAGAAGCACCTGACAGACAGTGGCAATTCTAGGATCATTTCAATGGGGTGGGGGGGAGGGGGGTGGCTCATGGGAAATCAGAAAATTCAGTCAGTAACAAAGTCTGTCAGAAATGAAAATTGGCTTACGGCGCATTGTATTGGATAGGTGTTTTGCGTGGATAGAACAACGCATCCCCTCTGGCCTGTTTTCCCGCCTTCGTGTTTCCTGGCCTGTTTTCATTCCTCCGTGTGACAGGAGTGACATTGTGTGTGTGCTGAGTGACCATTGTTTCCGCTGTCATGGCTTCGCGGCGCGGCGTGGCGCATGTACATGCACACACAAACACACACACACACACACACACACACACCGCCCCATGCCGCCAGACCAACCGCCAGGCGCCTCCTTCCGCCGTCTCTGAATGCTCTGTGTCTTCCGCCACACACACTAGCTCTATTGTCAGCCGCGCACGGTTTCACAGCCAACAACGCTGGCCCGTGACAACGGGCTCACGCTCGGCGTGACTGTCACCTGGTGCGACTGTCACCTGGTGCGCCTGTCACCTGGTGCGACTGTCACCTGGTGGGACTGTCACCTGGTGCGACTGTAACCTGGTGGGACTGTCACCTGGTGCGCCTGTCACCTGGTGCGACTGTCACCTGGTGGGACTGTCACCTGGTGCAACTGTCACCAGGTGCGTCCACGTCAGAATTTCAGATCCTGGACGAGGTGAGGAGGCACGCTCCCCCCCACCTTATTCTCTGCCTGCAGGTAGAATACAGGTATGATACACAGGTAAGACACGGGAAAGGGGCACCACATCCATCAGCATCAGAGGCAAAACCTGCGTTCGTTCGCCTGTCCCAGGAAGTGAGGTCAAAGAAACTAATTTCCTCTGTCCCCCGTCCTTCCCCAGCGCTAATACTGACAGGAACGAGGGCCCCGAGATGACCACCTTTTTTTTTTTTAAACGCAAAGTCAGCCCAGAAACTGTGACAAAACCGCCGCTCTGTCACAGAACAGGCAGGTTCGAGTGCGTCCGACACACAGTCCCGTCCGTCTCTACAGCCTGTTGCGAAAATCTTATTAGCCGAGGTTACATTTGTTCCGCAGATTGAGCGGCTCTCCTGCATTATGTAGCAGCTAACGCGGCGTGCCAGGACTGCGATGGAGCCAATCACGCGGCTCTCCGGTCCCAGCGAGCCTTCGTTGCGCTGCTAATATCGCGGAGGCGCTCGTGAGAACGCACGCACATGCGCAATTAGCCTCGTAGCCGTTAGCTTGCATGAGAAATGCGGTGCTACGCTGGCAGCGTCGTCATCACCGTCTATCTCATCAAGCAACAGAGCCGAAACAAGGACACCGGATGCCCCTGGGTTTGATGCCCAACACAAATGGCCTTGGAACGCCATAGAGTTGGAGAACGCGGCTGCCTCTTCCCACAATGCATTGGATTTAAGTGGTAAGACTGAGAAAGTATGAAATGTTGTACAAATATTGCCAGACATAGACACCTGAATCAGAATTTAAATAAAAATGCCTTCTTTGTTGATGCGTAAATTAGTTGTTGCTTAGAAAAAAAAAAGACATACAGTACTGTGTATTTTTGGAGATTTCATCCATTTTAATGAAGCTATAGCTTTGCTTAGGTTCAAATGCATAGTACCATATTCACAACAAAACTTTGACCCTGAACACAGGTTGTAGCTGTAAAAATGAAACATATTTAAATAAACATTATTATGCTATGACCGCTCATGGACAGAAAACAATTAGTGAGTCTTATTTTAGAGCCAGTTTAACATGGGAAGTAACCCTGTAGCTGTGCATCCCTGTGTCCCTGTGTGAGCTGCTTGTCTCAGGAACAAAGACTGTCTGACCCCCAAGTGTGACTTTTCAACACTTTTCCCTGAGGAAAGTTTAATTGGATCCTCATTTAAAGTCTCCAAACTCCACGAAACTAGCCGAGCCATTGCACAGGCAGCAAATTGGTTAAGGTTGTCAAATTCCCAAGTATTACTCTATGCAGTTTGCCTCTAAACGTAGACATTTCTTCCCATGAAATCCAACTCCCTTTTTGCACACTTTACCCTTTTGAAGAGTAGGTCTTTTGAAAAGCTTTTTTCAAAAGTCGGTGTTCTTGCTTTCAATTACCAGTACAGTATTGTTACATCAGCGTTAGAATGTTCGGTTAAGAATACTCTAATCACACATTTGTGACCTCACACCTTAAAGCAGTGGTTCCAAATTCTTTTGTCCTTTGGTATTCAGAATTGTTTTTTAGGGCCAACAACTCCCCGACAACTTTGGCTCTGCTTGGATGCCGTTTACTTTTCTATTGGCTTCTATCGGAATTTTTTTACATTCAACCCTCAACCCAATGTTTCTGTGTTAAACCGACCAGTCCGCGGTGCAGAGACTGATAGGTGTGTGTCTGAAGGCCTCAAGCTGCCATGCCCCCTGCCCTCCAGAGGCTGTTTTGTCAGACTGACAGGAAGAGGACACCTCTGGGTGTCTCAGTGATAATGATGTCTCGCTTTACCACACAGCAGTTTTTATGCAGATGTGCGAAGAACAACTCCCACAATGCACTATTATAGTGTGTGTGTGTGCATGCGTGTGTGTGTGTGTTTGTGTGTGTGCGTGTGTATGTGTGCGTGTATGTGTATGTGTGTGTGTGTTTGCGTGTATGTGTATGTGTGTGTGCGTGTGTAAGTATAATCGCAGGTATTTGGGCTTTTTTTGGAGGCAATTCAGATGAAGTGCCTTGCTTAGGGGTGCAACAGCTGTGGGGTTCTGGGATCATTAATGACTGACCCACATTTTTGTCATTTTTTCCATTTTTAAAATAAATTGTAAAAATAGATATAATGGCAGATTTTTTTTTTTTTGGTCATGTGTCTAATTTTTCTTTCTGACCTCAGCAGTGACTCATGGGCGCCATAACCCTTTTATTGCTCAGTTAGAAATTAAAGATGCATGATGAGACGTAAACCTGTCATTTGCTGGTAACAAGGTGCCCGTTCTACTGCACTGTAGCATGATGGGTAAGGAGCTGGTCTTGTAACCTGAAGGTCCCAGGAGCCATTCCCAGGCAGGACATTGCCGTTGTACCCTTGAGCAAGGTACTTAACCTGACATTGCTTTGGTACATGTCCAGCTGTGCCATGTAAAAAGTTGTGTAAGTCACTCTGGATAAGAGCATCTGCTAAATGTCTGTAATGTAATGTAATGTAAATCCCCCTATTTCCATATAGGCAATGATATGCCAGATGGATATTAATGTTTCATCGCAGTCCAGACAATAATATCTCTTCAGAAGCATTGGCTCAGAGGGAAGGCGTTTTTATCTCTAGTCCCCTCTGTGATTTACGCATAGATTTTACCAGACCGGTGGAAATGCACTGAAGACCTCAGAACCTTTCAGATGGGTTGTAAAACATTTTTCCAGGCCCTGCGATTGCTTTGTTATCCTTCCTACACGGTAAAATGTCCTACACGGTGTTAATTCGACACTTAATAGATGACATTTGGCTCCCACTCTAAAATGTGTTTAATTTAACGTGTTTAATTCAAATGTGTGTTGAATTAAACACGTTTAAAGTTTAATTAACACTGGGCATTTTACTGTGTATGATCTGATGCGTGTTCTCATCCCAGACCGGGCAGGCAGATAGCAGATAGCAGGTAGCAGGTGTGCAGTCAGATTCTCTGTGGAGACAAATTGCGATTTTTTTCCCAGCGCTGTTGCATGTTATAAATACACTAAGAGAAGGCCTGGCAGCTGAGCCCTGATTGGGTGTGATCCCTCCTCAGCTCTCTCCTGGAGGAAGCCTTTCGTGGCCATTTGCTGCTCTGGCCCCTGCATTATTAATGCGCCTCCTCCACATCGATTTGAATGTCTTAATTTCATCCTGCGTTATATGCTTACTCTCTCTCTCTCTCTCTCTCTCTCTCCATCCCTCTGTCTCTCCCTCTCTCTCTCTCTCCATCCCTCTGTCTCTCCCTCTCGATCTCTCTCCTTCTCTCTCTCTCTCCCCCCTCTCTCTCTCTCTCGCTATCTCTCTCCTCTTTCTCTCTCCCTCTCGCTCTCTCTCACTCTCTCCCTCTCTCTCTCTCCCCCCTCTCACACTCTCTCCCCTACTTCTCTCTCTCTCTCTCCTCTCTCTCTCCCTCTCGCTCTCTCTCACTCCCTCCCTCTCTCTCTCTCTTTCTCTCCATCTCTCTCTCACAGTGCGTTGATGCCAAGAAGTACTGCTGGTATTTTGAGGGAGGCTACCCCATCTATTTTATGTAAGTATAAATGAACTGTTAGTGGGTAAGCAAAACAAGTTTTTCTTCATAGGCTGACACCCTAAGTAAGCCTTTTCCAACAATTAACCTGTATGCATCAAATATTTGTCTCCAGATTGTAGCTTGAACCTGATGTTTTCTCTTGCTTTTTCCATGTATACCCAGTGCGAGTATATATTAAACGGTGGTCATGAAGATTGGAATATAAATCATGATTGAAAAATGCCCGTGAGAATTGTTCAGTTCATTTTCAGTTAACTGATTTTACTGATTTAAGTTCCTGCAGCATGCTAAAAAGTTACTGACACTGCATATATTACAGCAATATTAATTAATATATCCCCCATAGAAATGCTCGGCATTCTCTATATAAAGTAAGTAATATTGCATATTTATATTATATGCAGGACATGTTGACATATTGGTGTCAACAATTTACAATTTAAATAACATTACAACTTCAGCAGCTTCCCGGAGTGAAACCACACTCCCGTTCTCATTTTAGCTGATAAATCTGTGCTGTCTGGCAAGTAATGAGTGAATTAGTGAAAAACATTTCAGCACAGGACATTCCAACCCTTCAGAGAGAGACCAAGCTGGCAAATTTGTGGTGGTCGTCAGGGAGAGGGGGGATGGGGGGCAGAGGACTCGGGCGGGGGGGGGGGGGGGGGGGGGGGGGGGGGGGGCTGTGGCTTTTGGTTTTCAGATTGCTCATGGTGTCGACAGGAAGAACCTTTTTATCTGTAGTGAAGGGAGTGGACGGAATCGGAGAGTATCGTCGGTTATGATCTCTGTTTTCAAATTGATGCCGTTTGTGGCAGTTGGAGAAAGGGCTCCTTGGGACTTTTCTCTAACTGGCACCATTTTGCCCTTTTAGCAGTTGTGGGTTAGGGCAGAGGCCTAGATTAAAGACAACCGAACCAAAGGCCTGTAGGCTCAACTTGGCTGAGACTTTCGATGGGAGTCCCCCTGGTGTCAGTGAGACATGGAAACGTCTTAAAAACCCACAAAATCTTTGTATTGTTAGAAATTAATTTCAGTGGGAGATTTCCTTCTGCACACAACTTGGTCAAATGTGTTCCTGCAAAACTCCCCTGCGTACATCAGCATGAGGGATCTGCTTCTGCCACTTCCTCCAAAAATAAAAGGACGGAAAACGACATTGACGCTCGGTAGAAAAGGTGCCACCTGTTCAGCACTCCGGAGCGTCACTTTGTCATGTGGCCATGATGACTCAGGCTAGCTCGCACTGGCCTGAGATGAACCCCTTTAAGGTGAGGGGATGACAAATATGGGATTAGAATGCTCTGATGTCACAATCACTGCTGGTGATGATTGGAAGCTACAGAGTTCTAGTACACTGGAAAAAAACATTCCAAAAAAACCTGCTCTTCAAAGGGCTTAGCACGGCTATGAGCCTAGACCAGGGGAAGTGCATTAATTAATTAATGTGCTGAACCCGCCAACGTCCACGCCGTTACCGAGAAAACGCGTCGCCATCTTAACGAGCGTTCGTCAGCCACGATTTAACAGCGCTGGTGTGTTTCCCCAAGTCTGAGGACTCGCTAGATAAATTAATCTCGGTTACTTCCGTTCAATTGAGCTGACGACTGAGTATCTGGCTCCGGATGTGACTGTTTGCTGTGAGTACCTTTGAGAGCGATAAGCCGTTTGAAGTATGTGTGAGCTAATCGATGCATTTTACATCTTAAATTTGAGCTACAAAACGCATTTTGCATTCCTTTCACACAAATCTCCCTTTAATTACATTTGGTTATTACCCTTCAATTAAAAAGGGTAATCCAGATTCATGTTCCCTCACAAACATGCACACACATGCCCATACACACACACACAAACACTCGCCCACTCGCATACAAACTGCACGCACCTGTATCCACGGCAATGGTAGTAGACACTATACCCTGGTCCTGAGAAGACACCGTTATCTTCAGCATGACACCAGTGCCACCATATTCAGACCAATCAGCGTCTGGACCATTTCAGCTTTTCTGCCCCAGTGCCACAGATTCGACATCGACCTGACGAAATAGTGGGATATCTGCTTGCATCTCTCCTGGACCAAAAGTACAGTGCTTCAGCGTAGGTTTAGTGAATTTCAATGTGAAAATATTTAATATTTAATATATTCGATCTTCGCTGCGTTTTTTTTTTTTTTTTTTTTGCAAGATATATTGCATTTTCGTTTCGGTTTGAATACAAAATGAAGGAGGACAAGAGTAAAACGCGACACAAGCGGGGCTCCCTAGGGGGAGTGGGAGGTGATTTTTGGAGTTGGGTGATGATTCAGCACTCGTACTTCAGGGAGGAGACTAAGCTTTTCATTCTCCTAACAGCTCGATGGCGACGATAAGAGCTAAGATGTTATGTTAGCTCATAAATCACCTTAAAGCCTAATTTGTCTGTTTTCAAATCTGAGGTTGCTGGCCTGTGGAAAATGAAATAAGATTAGAAATGTCCTTGGAGATTTTTTTTATTTTTTTTTATTATATATATCTTTTGTTCAGAACAAAATATGTCCAATTTCCACCCTAATTTTGGGACGTCCAATTATCTGTGGCTGCAGCTGCGTTCATGCGGAACCCCACTGACGATTTTGGGAGAGAGGTCTTTCGGATGAGACGTCAAACCGAGGTCCTGACTCACTGTGGTCATTAAAGACCCCATGACACTCTTGGCGAAGAGTAGGGGGTTCCCCCGGTGTCCTGGCTAAATTCCCAACCTGGCTTTCTAAGCCTAATTATCCCCTGATTTAATTGGCTAAAAAATGTTCTCTCCCTCTCCACCTCAGCTAATGTCTGGTAAGCGTTCTGGCGCAAAAATGGCTGCCGGGCATCACCCCTGCGGTGGTGGGTGAGGTGAGTTCCCACTCACCACTGTAAAGCACTTTGAGCGTTCAGAAAAGAAGTGCTATATTAATGCAATCATTCATTCATTCATTCATTCAGAGTGTAGACATCCGCAGTTCTCGTCCGAAATACTTGGTGTCGCCAAGTAGAGTGGAGTTGGCGAAAGACATGCGGTCCACGGGCCCCGATCAACCAGCTGGGGGCGCTAGACAGCGATGAATCACGGACTGCCTGAACCCTCCAATGCCCCGAGCAACACAATCTCCGATTGCGCGTCCCCCAGTGGAGCTACTGGCCACAGCTGGCACTGGCACAGTCCGGATTAGGCCGGGCGGACACTATATGTTTTTTTTTTTTTCTCACTGGTTAGGACATCAGGAGTTTGGATGCCCTCTGACCCCTAGCAAGGTCAGACTGTGACAACCAATCAGATGATACCATAGACAATATGAGCTCCTGACCAGACCAGCCCTTCCCACTATTTGGGGGCCATTAACCATCTCTGGTTGCCTAGCAATCTCAACGTGATTTCACACAGTGAGGAGTGGATGTTGAATCTTGGCATAATTACCTGTGTTTTTTTTTTTGTGGAGAAACAGATCTCTTGAGTAATTTTATAGCTGCACCGTTAAAAAAAGAAAAAGTTAATTAAACGTGGACAGTTAAAACAGTAATTTCGCTGTGCTTTACAGGCCTTCACACAGTGTAAGAACAGCAATATAATCATATTTCTGATTCTTTGCCACAACTCAACTAGATTGTCTTCTTTCTCTTTCTTGTGCACAAATGTTTTGAAGCCATACTTGTGCAGTTACAGATCAGATACAGTTAGCAAAGCACTGTGGGAAAAATGTCATACATGGAGCCACCTCCTGATTGGTGCCCCTGGCTGCTCTCATTAAAAGGCATTCAGATATTCGTTTCTGATGCTTGATCGGTTTTTAAAAAAATATCTGCTGGTGATATGGATTGGGTGACAGGTGCTGCCTGGATTTGCCTTTGAAGCAGCCTAATCTTCAGCACCTGGACTAGTGGCTATCAGATGTGGGCTGCTGTATGAGTGAGTGAGTGAGTGAGTGAGAGAGAGAGATGACAGAGATTTTTCTTTGGATTAACGAATGTCACGACTGTTGATGTAACTGCATCAAAAACAGCCTTTGCCAGCTAGAACTTTCGCGTGGTTTGTCAAAATCCACCATCACAGGGAAATGTCACAGGGCTTTGAGGTCTCCCTTTAATCTTCAAACAAGCATTTGGTTCGTAAGCAGGCCCTTTCAGTGTCTGAACGCAGTGGCTTTGACTTCAGGAAATGATGGTTTAACCCTTTAGAGTGTAAGATCACATCACAAGTATGCGAGTAGAATGTTCCTAGCTGAACATTCTAACGCTGATGTCACAATCACTACTGGCGCTTAATAGTACTTAGTGATGAAAATGCCCTTTGCAGTGCATACGCTCACATACTCTTGGCTCACAAGACGACATGAACCTTCAGTCCTTCCAGGCTTGGTCATCCACTGCACTGGACCCTCCTCAGCTCTCTCCTGGAGGAAGCCTTCATGGCCATTTGCTGCTCTGGCCCCTGCATTATTAATGCACCTCCTCCACATCGATTTGAATGTCTTCATTTCCTGCATTTTATGCTTACTCTCTCTCTCTCTCTCTCTCTCTCTCTCTCTCTCTCTCACTCTCTCCCCCTCCCTCTCTCTCTCTCTCTCTCTCACACTCTTGCTCCCTCTCTCTCTCTCTCTCTCCATCTCTCTGTCTCCCTTTGTCTCTCCATCTCTCTCTCTCTCTCTTTATTTCTCTCTCTCCTGCTGATAAGCCTGCACAGTACCTGTCTGAGGAAACAAACAAACAAACAAACAGCCTCCTGGTTTTGAACATGAATCATTAACTACTGCCGCAGAGGTGTTTTTTTTTAAAGATTTTTTTTTGCACATTTCCTCCGTGTTTCAGTATGCCACGAAGCGCATTGGGAAAGCTGTTTAAATGCCACTGCCTCGTTAAGCATGAAACGCTCCCATGTAATTACAGCTAATTACAGCAGTCGTACTGGCTTTTCTCGTCCCATCTCCGTTCCCAGGAAGCTGGTTAGACAGTCAATGACGTACCGCTCAGCCATTATCCAATCGTTTGCTTGCAGTGGTGAAACAGGTGGCGCAGCGTTAAGGGGAGAGCGCTGCATGGCGATGCCTGACTAGCTGGAAGTTCGATACTACTACTGAAAGCCTTTTGTGTCTTTCCAGTTGTGATTTCTAAGTGCTGAATGATAATTAACTGCAGGTCCGTTCTGTGGGATTGTTCTTGAACGCTTAAACTTGTTGGATGCTTGTCGTCTGAAAAGCAGTTGGAAGTTTGGTTCGTTGGAACGCGTTGCATGGTAGGGGGTGTGTTAGTGCTGGAAGTTGTTATGAAAGGGTAATAAGACGTTTTAAATATCTAGACATTCTACACAGAATGCATCTAGATAATGCTAGACATCGATATGCTATCTAGATGTCTGAATATCCAGATTATCTGAATGTGGCCTAAAGTCCTTGTCCAAAACACCATCAGGAAAAAATCTGTGTTCAAAACAGAAGCCACGCAGCGTGAGTATCATTATGATTGGACTGGCTAGACTTGATGTACATAAACTACGTAAATTAATTATGAATACATTATGGACCTGATTTACTGTGACGTTTACCGTGTGCAAAACCTTTTAGCACACGCAAAACCAATAGCGTGGCCAATGATTGGTCATGGTATTTGTTTTGCACCAGTCATTGGTTGTTTTGTTGTTTTCACTATTAGTGGGCAAAACGGTCTCACTCTTGCTATAAAGGTCTTAGTAAATCAGGCACTATGTGTGAACTAATTTTTGTTTGAACTTGAACTTGTATGGCAATTCAATCAAATTCTAAATCTAATAAATCTAATTGTTGCGCATATTTTTACTATTTTTACCAGTTTAACTAATTTCTCTGCCCTTTCCAGTGCTGAATTGTTCAGTGAGATGGAATTGGATTCTTAACGCTACTGCACCGGACAAGGCTGAACGGCTTGCTCATTGAGACTCTGTGGAACGTCTAGCAGCACGCTGACCCTTTTCATTTCAATAATACAAAACCTTCAAACTGTTTTGTGAAGTAAATGGAATGTGCAATGAAGTAAAACAAGGTTATGAGAACGGTTGTTGTTTGCTCTTGATATGCCATGGTGAGGCGTGGAATTTTAAACCGTCGACGCTGAAGCTTTTCAGTCCGCCGCTTTTCAAACTACCACTTTTCAAACTGCGACTTTTCAAAAGAACAAAAGCACATTCTTGCTGACCAAATGTCTGACAAGTGAATGTTTCAAAATCCTGGAGACACATTCCGTCCCCAAAAAGAGAAGCGATATGACCTTAAATATCCCTTTTAATCAAAAGTCTGAGGGGTTCCATTGGCAAGCTTTAAAAAAATTTGAATGCAAGTTAATGGATGAGATTTCTCAGTGTCAATGAGTTCTGCTAACGCTTCCTTTTATTTCTGGGTTTAGCGCGGTGGCCGTCTGCGCGGCCACCGCGATCTTTCCTCCAAAAATCTTTCGAAAATGAGCTGAGCAATAACACGTTCAAAGTTTCTTCCAGCAAAAAAAAAAAAACAAAAACAAAAAAACAACATCGTCATAGTTCAACAACAGTTCACGAGCTAACGTAATCAGTTAGGCTACCTAACTAAAGTGTGACCTTTTTTGTCGTTTCGGGCTAATGCGAAAATTAAGGCATGACCTTGAGATAACGGGATAATAATTTTTTTTTTTTTAAGTGCAACCTCGCCCGCTCTCAGCTTCCGTACACAGCCAGCAGGTGGGAGTGCTGACGTATAGGCCTAAAGGCCGGTCCATTTAAAGCAGTGGTCTCCAACCCTGGGCCTGGAGAGCTACAGGGGTCTGCTGGTTTTCACGGTGACTCTGCACATGAATCAATTGGAGCGGTTGATCACACAGTTAACTCAACTCACCGGGCGTCATCGGGGTCTCAACTGGGTGCTGATTTTAAGGTGAAAACAAAAACCAGCAGACCCTGTAGCTCTCCAGGACCAGGGCTGGAGACCACTGGCTTTAAAGGCTTGCCTGACTAAATATTTTTATCTGGGTTGCGCTGGTGCTGTGCCACAGTAGTTGGATTGTAATGTAAGTTACACAACGCACCGGGATAAGGTTCCCTGTGATGTGATGTCTCGCGTGTTTTGGTAAATGGTAAACGGACTGCATTTATATAGCGCTTTTATCCAAAGCGCTTTACAATTGATGCCTCTCATTCGCCAGAGCAGTTAGGGGTTAGGGGTTAGGTGTCCTGCTCAAGGACACTTCGACACGCCCAGGGCGGGGTTTGAACCGGCAACCCTCCGACTGCCAGACAATCGGTCTTACCTCCTGAGCTATGTCGCCCCTATGTCACCCCTATGTCGCCCCTATGTCGTTTTCAGATGCCGGTCTTACGAGGACTGCTGTGGAACCCGGTGCTGTGTCAGGGCCCTCTCCGTCCAGAGGCTATGGTACTTCTGGTGAGTGCGACGATCAGAGATAATTCAAATCGACCAGTGAGACCCCCCACACACTGAGCATTCCATCCTTTCACCATTAAGGAGTTCCTGTTGCCTGTAAAAAAATCTCGTTTGTAACTCGTTACAGCACATGTGGGTAAGCACACCGTATTTTTAAATGTCGATTTCGAATCTTTTTTCCTTGTAACACATTTATGCTGATAGACACAGCAGTAAAATGAAATTAAATGAAATTATTTTAAATGCAGGAAAATATGTAGAAAAACAAATCGACAACTAATAGTATTCCTATTTTAAAAACGTATTACATTTAAGTTAACATATCTGATATTATCCGGTATTGGCTATTCAATAATTACATTACCTGTACATATTTTCAGAAACACTGACACTGACTGACGTGCTATAGCATTTCCAGTAGACTTTTCATCTCTGAAATACTGATATGCACATCCTCAGCTTTGGTGCTGATTCTGGGAGATGTAGTCCTTTCAGTATTCAGCTTCATGCACCTCACCTTTTTCAGTGATGCTGGGACACGTAGTTCCACACACCCCCCAGCTCTCACCACCAGGATATTGCTAAATAATTTAATTCCTCTCCATTTATCCCTTAAGGAGTAATCCCTTTAAGGTGTACATCAGCATTAGAATGTTCACTTAAGAACATTCTAGTGCTGATGTAACACTCAATCGCTGCTGGAAATTGAAAGCAATGGAGTTCTAGAACACTGGCTTGGAATTTTGGAAGAAAAAAAACCAATCCGGAACACTCGCTCTTCAAAGGGTTAATTTCTGTCTGTAAGTGCTTAGGCACCAACAGTTACTATAGTTACTATCTGTCATCTGTCACACTCGGTTCCCAGAGGGCCAGTGTCTATGTACTGGTTTAGTGTTACTAGCCTTAATTGGGCTAATTAGTTAATTAGATCAAAACTTGACTAACTGACGCTGATTGGTTTCATAAAATCCCTGAGGGCGGGCATGCAAACTTCAAGTTGAATGTATCGTCCCATTACAACATGCTAACCCAAGGAGATGATTCAGCTACTTAACAAATTAAGAGCGGAAGTCAAAAATCAAAATACAGACCAGCTGTATGGGAAGTGTACGTCTGATTCTCAAGATCTGAGGCACTGCCTTCTAAAAAGACACAATATCCCATGATACAGAATAAGAGACAGACGATGAGCTACGAAGACTACAAAAGACTGGGACGAGACCAGAATGTAAATATTAAATATTAGCATATTACCAGCAGAGAGGCAAGTCAAATGACATTAATCTGTTTACTCTGTTAGTCATTGTAATACACACTTGTAGCAACTGAGCTGTGGAATTCCGCTCATGCGGAACTGAACCATAATGATTTTAGTAAATTTGCCTTCTTCACGCTGAAAGAGCGCTCTTCTCTTCTCTTCTCTTCTCTTTTTAATAGAGGGAAATTAGGAGCGACAGTTAATTGAATATGTATCACAAGCGTGCACACTCTTTTTCCAGAAGCACAAGACTCCCGCTTTGCCGCAGATTCCCATTCCCATTGATTCCCCGTTTGAGAATTCCAAAATTGGGCGAATTTTGGTCTCCTGCACTGCTGAGGGTGATCACGCATTAAAATGGCACCCAAGAGGTGCTAGGTTTGGGTGGCACGGTGGTGCAGTGGCACTACTTTGGGTCTAATAACACTACGTGGGCAGCACTGTCGTCACATAGCGAGTAGGTCGTGGGTTCGAATCTCGGCTTGTGGCCTTTCTGTGTGGAGTTTGCATGTTCTCCCCGTGTCCACGTGGGTCTCCTCCGGGCACTCCGGATTCCTCGCACAGTCCGAAGACGTGCAGGTTAGGCTAATTGGAGACTCTAAATTGCCCATAGGTATGAGTGTGTGAGTGAATGGTGTGCCCTGCGATAGATTGTCGATCTGTCCAGGGTGTATTCCTGCCTCTCGCCCCAATGCATGCTGGGATAGGCTCTAGCACCCCCCACCCCGAACCCCCCCACCCCCCCCCACCCCCCCCCCCCCCCCGCGATCCTGCCCAGGATGGGCGGGTTAGACGATATATGGACTGAGGTGCCGTTTCTAATAAAGCTGTACAGTCCAACACAGAAGCTCTCCCTGCATCCGGCCACTCAAGCAGTTTCTGTATTTTAAAATGTATTAAATCGCTTCGAGCGCTTTTAACCGCAGTCCCAGGACAGCCGAGGGAGGGGCGAGCCGCGTTAACTTCCTGCGGCGGAACGAGGCCAGCAGCACTAATAAAACGCGCTTCCTCTCAGCAACGAGGCTCCGCGTTTCATGGCGTGCTTTTAGCAGTTTTTATTTATTAAATAAACGATATTGTGTTCTCTCTTCCCTTAATTGCCCTGCGGTGAAACCACACGGTGGGATCTGGCCGCAGTCAGGCGAAATGCAGGCCCGTGTTTTCGGCCTTCTTGTGGTATCAGATATGAAGTCCTCAATGATCCCAGGCGGTGCCATCTTAAAGCCAGACAAGCCTTTTTTTTCAATTTAGCTGTTTTTTTTTTTTTTTTTTTTAATAAGGGATTAGAAGGGAATATTCAAGATGCTTAATCTCCTCGGGCTTAGCAAAAGGAGACTTAAATTCGAGGTTTTCACATTCATTGAAGGGGATTTACAAAGAGAATTATTTTCTGTAGCGCAAAGGGGGCATAGGTGGAAATTAGTTCGAGGAAAATAGCACACAGAGCATGTCGCCTCAGAATGTATCTTTTTTTAAACGGAGAGCTGTTAATGCTGTGCACTTATTGTACGTTAAGCTCTTATTGTACGTCGCCTTGGATAAAAGCGTCTGCCAAATGAATGCAATGTAATGTAATATAAGTAAGGTAATATAAGGAACAGCTTGCAAGAACACGGAGTTATCGAGTCCAGATGCATTGCCGCACACTCTCTCTAGTTTGTAGAAAGTGGAAAGTGCAGAGGAGCAAAAGAGAGAGAGAGAGAGATGTAGGATGGTAAATGGTAAATGGACTGCATTTATATAGCGCTTTTATCCAAAGCGCTTTACAATTGATGCCTCTCATTCACCAGAGCAGTTAGGGGTTAGGGGTTAGGTGTCTTGCTCAAGGACACTTCGACACGCCCAGGGCGGGGTTTGAACCGACAACCCTCCGACTGCCAGACAATCGGTCTTACCTCCTGAGCTATGTCGCCCCATACAGAAGGTGTAAAGTAGAAAGTGGAAAGTGCAGGGCTCACAAAGTAAAAGTGCTTCCGTGAGTTTCTTCCACCCGTGAGCTCCGCCAGCAGATTTCCCTAATTAGCTCCACCTCCTAGGCTGAACGAATTGTGCTAATTGGCAAATCCATTTGACTGGAACAGGATACCGGGGAGGACTTTGACTTCCTGAACCTGCATTTTCCTCCTCTGGATAGATGGCAAGTCTAGATGGGCTTCAATGGACTGTTTATAACATCTTGTGCTTTTTTTTTGTACTTCTTAAATATCTTTGCGTCAGGAGGTAGCAGGTAGCAGGCTAGCTGGCAGCACACTCGTTAGAAAGCTAGCTCAACACATGGGGGGGGGGGAGGAAAATCAAACCCTTGCCGGAGATGAGCGTAGCCCTCTTGGCCAGTCATTTCAGACAGGCGAACGGTGGGTAGGTTGCATCGGTGGCTGGCCCCGGCAGTGAATTGTGGGTAATAGGCATTGTCTGTTGTAGGGTAGGCTTTGTGTTTGTCCAGCATATCAGTTCGTGAGTCTGTGTGACCCAAAAAGGAAGATCTCTCTACCATCTTTTGTCACACGGGGGGGGGACTAGTAAGGCCTGTCATTGAATACCGTTCAAGGTAAACTGCTATGTACGGGCTTCTCTGAAGGATATTATGAGCCCTTTGAAATACAGGCCCTGAATGACAAAAGCGGAGGGGGGCAGAGGGGGGGGGGCAGAGGGGGGGGCGGAGGGGGGGGGGGTCTCAGTGATAGGACTGATATATCTAAACCGCTCTTACAAAAGAGATTTTTTATGAAGTTTATAAGGGCAAGTTAGTTTCTTTGGGTATGTGGGTCAATGCATTTATAACCGCGTTGAGTCCTTATTGTTCATTCTTCTAAGGGAGTCCATTTGTCGTTAGGAAGGCCCTCGATTGAAAGAGATCGTTTTACTGAACAGCGGAGAAGCAGATTTATGAGATTCATTGTGCAAGAGCGGGCCGTGGGTAAACAGCCGAGCGAAGGTCGCCAAAACTCTGTCTCTCGCACACTGTATCTTCATCGCCCCGTCGCTATCTCCGTTATCCTGTCTCCCTATTCCAATTTATATTTCTTTTTTTTACCAGAATGGCAAACGGTGAACACAAAAATTTTCACTTTTGAAATATTTGTCCATTATCGAAGATATGATTGCGGTTGGGAAATAGCACAATGCAGGCGTACGGACCGTTATCACGCTGGATAATCTCGTGTCGCGTGCAGTCCGTGAGGGGGCGAAGGATGAAGGTCTTTTTTTGTACTTAGTACTGCTGTGCTAAGACTTTTAGCATGCGCAGAACCCTTCAGCACACGCTTAACTAATAACACAGCCCGTGATTGGTGCAAAACGAACGCCATGACCGAGCTTTTTCTAGAAGGTTTTGCGCGTGTTAACGGTCTTAGTAAATCAGGCTCTTAATGTCCATTTTCATCTTGCATTACAGGCATTTAGCAGACGCTCATATCCGGAGCGACTGACACGACTTTCGCACAGCATATTACACTGCATCCGTTTATACAGCTGGGTACATTCTGAAGCAATGCAGGTTAAGTACTTTGCTCAAGAATCAAACCTATGACCTTTCGGTTACAAGCCCAGTTCCTTACCCACTGTGCTACACTGCCGCCCAATCTCAAGTGAGCCAGTAGCTTGTTTCCCCAAGTTGACCGAGGTTGCATTGGGGTAGAAACACAGGGCGTCTAAAACAGAGAAGACCAGTTGAGCCAGCCAAAGACAAATACCCAGTAAAACATTTTTGTGGTGTAAAGTTGGTAAACAGTCAGTGAAGCACCATCCGGATGTTCAGGTGATAACCTGGCTGCATTTTGTTTAAAAGTGAAAGTTTTCTAGCTGACTAGGACATAGCCAGACTATATTCACATAAAACACGAGCTATATTAGGGTTAACCATGTCCGTTTATGTCAAAACATCTCTCAACCGAGATTTCCACCCCTCTAGACGTCCAGATGCTGGCTTTTGCTCGCTGGGACATTTCCAGTCACTTTAAAATAAACCAAAAATTAAGTCAACCTCGAAGTATCTTAATCCTAGATTTATACTTTAAATATATAAATTTAATTTCTATTACTGTTTTACTAAGACTATACAACAAAATTATTGCAAATAAGGTGAGACAGTTTGATTAATTTCAAAATTTGCCAATGGGGTAGGAAAATTTCACTTGGAAAGCAAAAAGTAACTTACATTTTTTAAATTTAATATTTAAAAAAAATATTTTTTATGAAATAGATTTTCTACGAAAGATTTATATTACATATGTCTCATTAAAAGACTAGTAGGGGAAAGATTTATTTTAGGTTTTTTGCGGTACTCATGCTGTGTCACCATGCAAGCGCAGGGCGCCTGCTGAGAGGCTGAAGGGGGTAAGAGCAGCATTAGTCTGAGCAGAGCATTAAGCTCTTCCTCCACGGACACGCTGCATGCGTCTGATCACTCTCCCATTACAAATGGACCGCAAATGGACTGCATTAAAGCCCAATATCAGGGAGGGGGGGGGAGGGGGGCGGGGAAAGGGGGGGGGGTGGGGGGAATGGTAAGGAGAGAGGGATCAATGCACATGACAGATTCATTTAGCGTCCCCACCCCCCCCCCTCCCCCTCGCCATGGGGCTTCTGGACAGCCCCCCCATCTCCCGACCCCCCCCCCCCCCCGTTCCCACGGCTACCCGCTGTCTGAGCGTGACGCGTCCCCCGCGCTTCTCCGAAAACGCAATCGATACCGGAAAAGACGGTATGAAGGGCCCGGAGCTCAGCCTCCCTCTTCTGGCAATCCCCGGCACATCTTACACCCCCCCCATCTGCCCCCGCTAACCGCCCCTAATGACATCATTTCCCCTTCTCCGAGCGCCATTTTCCGAGCCGGCCAACTGGGGGAACACCCCCTGTGCCCGCAGCCTCGGGTTTGGGAAATCACAGAGGAAGTCGCGCCCGAATCGCAGCGCGGTGGAGCCCGTCGTTTCTCCGGTTCTGAGTGCCGCGCGGCGCTCTGCGGGGACGGCGTGACAGTCCGCCGCGGGCTAAGGGGCTTGGATTAATGGAGCTGCTGGCCTGCCTGACAGACGACGTTGAGCGCGCCGCGATACGCGGTCCTCCCTCTGAATGTGTTCCTGAGGATGTTTCAAATTAAGTGCGCATTTACATGAAAGTGTTACGCAGCATGAAGATTTCCTTACGAGTTGCAGTTTGTTATTTATGAATGTTATCATTTTAACAAGTATGAATTTCCTGTTTGGCTGCTTCGATTAAAATAATTGTATGGGAATGGGACTGTGGTCATTATTAACCGGCTGCTTAAATAAATTTTTGTGGCTAATATGTATTCCTGTCATAATAATGGCATCTTCTGCATTCGTGCACTTCTGTGTCGTGCCATGTTAACCTCACGAGGTGCTCTGAGTAACAGCATTACGTGCACGTGCTAAATACATCAACAAATACTAATGGTCTCGTCTGTGGAGCAATCACATCTCCCTGTCATGACCAAAGAGCCGTTTCACTTCATCCCGCTCAGCGTATCGAAAGTCTCGTCTGAAACGGGCCGGGGTGGAGCACAGGTTTCTGTTTTAGCCCAGCGCCGAGACGCCTGATTGTGCTCGTCAAGGTCTCAGGTGAAGAGAATGGATTCGTTAATGTGTCACAGCAGGTGTGTGTAGTGCTGGGCCAAAACAAAAAAGACCCTTCTGATAATTTCCCGGAGGAACGATCAAGTAGAATTTATATAATGCCATTCCCGTGTTCCTGTGTCACATACACACACGCGCACGCGCGCACACACACACATGCACGCACACACACACACAAGCGCACGCACGCACACATGCACATACACACACACACACACACACACACACACACACACACAAATACACGCATGCACGCACACACAAATACACACACACGCACGCACACACACACACAAGTGCACGCACGCACACATGCACATACATACACACACACGCGCGCGCGCACACACACGGGCGCACACACACACACAAGCGCACGCATGCACGCACACACACACACAAGCGCACGCGTGTGCGCACACACACACACACACACACACAAGCGCACGCATGCACGCACACACAAATACACACACACGTACATACACGCACACTCACACAAACATGGGAATGGGTCAGGTAGGATTTATATAATGCCAATCCCATGTTTCTGTTTATGTGTGTGCGTGCATGTGTACATATATGTGTGTGTTTGTGTGTGTGCATGCGTACGTGTGTGTGTATGTGTGTGTGCGTGCGTGCCTGCGTGTGCATGTGTGTGTGTGTGTGTATATGTTCATATGTGTGTATGTGTGTGCGTGTGTGCGTGCGTGTGGGTGTGCATGTATGTGTGCATGCATATGTGTATGTGCGTGCATGCGTGTGTGTATATGTGCATATGTGCATATGTGTATGTGTGCGTGCGTGCATGTGCGTGTGTGTGGGTATATGTGTGTGTATGCGTGTGCGTGTGTGTGTGTGTATGTGTGTGTGCGTGCGTGCGTGCATCTGTGTGCGTGCGTGTGTGTGTGTGTACGTGTGTGTGCGTGCGTGCATGCGTGTGTGTGCGTGTGTGTGTGTGTGTGTATATGTGCATATGTGTGTGTGTGTGCGTGTGCGTGTGCGTGTGTGTGTGTGTCCCACAGGCTGCTGCTGATGATGGGGGTGCTGTTCTGCTGCGGGGCCGGCTTCTTCATCCGGAGACGCATGTACCCCTCGTCCCTCAGCGAGGAGCCCTCCTTTAATGTGTCCTTCACTCGACATCCCTGTGTCACGCAAGGTGAGCCCCCACTGCTACAACCGCCTAACTAATTTTGGTTCCTATCCTATGACATTCTCAGGACATGAGGGTACATGCTGCCGACATCTGCACCTTTCTTGAATGGTCCTTGAACATTCATTTGAAATATTGTAATATTGAAATATTGTAATAAATGTTGTTGAATGTTATCAAATTTGAACCTGAACATCTTTAATGATACAAAGAAAATTTGTTAACTGTCTATGAATGGCCCTTTATTGAAGTTATATATTATTCATTGACCACAACATGGATATTCATAAATGTTTCTGTCAATAATTGCAAGTAGCCTAATGGAGGAGCTGCCTCTGTGTGGTTATTGACATACGTATTCATGAACCTCAACATTCACATTCTATGCCATATTATTTTTAAAAAATAATAATAAAAGCCAGTGTGTTATGTTACATTATGCTTGTGGGGTAAAAAAAAAAAGAAGGTGTACAGTATGATTTATGAGGCAGAAATATAAAATAGCTGCTCTAACCCCTGCATAAACTAGTGACCCACTCCATTGTCATGGCAACAGGGATACTAAGGGGTGTACAGTAAAGCGTTTTCCCATGCCCCCCCCCCCCCCCCACCGGAGAGACCTCCCTGCTCCACACAGCTCATGTTTGTACCCCCACCATATCCACGTGTATTCCTCTCCTCAGTAAACCCACAAGACAAGGCATTAATATTTCATCCGATGGCAGAACTTTTAATCCGTGCGTACGCGGTGTGCGGAAGGCCGCAGGACGTGAGAGCTCCACAGCTCCTGTGAGAGCGTAATCTGCAATCTTCTGTTCAGGCCTGCCTAGATTCTCTTTGTCGAGATACAGTTCGGTAATTAAAATGAGTGAGGAAAATGCAGATGCTGGCTGTTTCTCTCTCTCTCTTTCTCTCTCTCTCTCCTTCTCCCGCTCACTCACACACACACACATACACACACAGACATGTACACTCACTTGCTCATTCACACACACTCACACACTCCCACTCTCTCTCACACACACATACACACACACACACACACACACACACACACACATACACACACACACACACACTCACACACTCACACACTCCCACTCTCTCTCACACACACATACACACACACACACACACACACAGAAACTCTACATGTTCACTGCATCGCGGTGCAAGCTGCACTTCACATCCACAGTAAACACAGAGCTCTCTGATTCAGCAGCTCTGTCCCTCTCTGTACATCAGCTCTCCGACTGTAAATCAGCTGTGACTTATCTCTCCAGCAGTTCCACTGTTTACCCAGTCTACTCTGCAAACACACACACAGGACGGGCGCTGGGGTTTTTTAGGGGAGTGCGCTCCACACACAGGACAGGCACTGGGAGTTTTTGGGAGAGTGCACTCCACACACAGAATGGGCGCTGGGTTTTTTTTGGGGGTGTGCGCTCCACACACAGGACAGGCGCTGGGGGTTTTTTGGGAGAGTGCACTCCACACACAGGATGGGCGCTGGGTTTTTTTTGGGGTTGTGCGCTCCACACACAGGACAGGTGCTGGGGGTTTTTTGGGAGAGTGCACTCCACACACAGGACGAGCACTGGGGATTTTTGGGGGGGACTAAGATATGAGCTCTCTTGGTTTCCAAAATCTTTTCAGTTTGATTTGTCACTCAGAAGTCACTCAGATATTTTCTTGTCCAAATAAATTCTATTTCTTGTGAAGAGGTTTACTATGTTGGCCAATCTAAAATTCTGGCTAATCTAATCTGTGGAATTATATTTCTTCTATTTATACTTGAAATGAATGGCTGCCAGGAAGTCAGTTGCCATTACAAAGCATTTTTCTTCTACACTGTAAATGCTTTGTCTGTTAAAAGCAACGATCTTCTTGTATGTCTAAAAACAAGCTCAAAGCCGCAAGCACGTAGCCCGCAATTTTTCTTGGTCAAAGTCGGCGCTGAACGAAAATGATAATGAGCTTTAAAGTGTTGAACGGGGTTAATGATAGGGGTAGCCCACCCACCCCCTGCAATTAACAGAGAGGCGGGGGGGGGGGGGGGGGGGGGGGATAGCATCCGCTGGAGAACGTTAGCGGGACGCGGGCTAATTTCAGGGCAGCGGTGAGCAGCTCTGACGTACTTCATCCCTCTATTTACATCCCTCCAGCGCCCGTCTCCCCCGGCAACTGCACAGGAAGTCCGTGGCACCAGGGCGACAGTTTACAGCATCGCTGAAATGATACCCACGCCAGCCCCAACCCCCCCCCCCCCCTCCCCCCCTACCCCCCACCCCCCACGCCGCCCCTCCTGATTCTCCCACACAGAACAGGCTTGTGGCTTTGCTGTCTTTCGGTCCTGTGGGATCTACGCTGAGTGTCGTCTTCTCGTTAACATAGACATGTAGGGCAGTAAAAAGTGCTGTAAATCATTTAAATTATTTTTTTTTATTTTTATTTTTTTTGCGGTCCAGAGGACATAGACTGTTTATAAAGTTCCATCAGGAGTATTGCCCCCCTGCTCTGACCCTAAAGTCTGGACATCGGTCCTAATTTTAGGAAGCTGTTCTCGCTCAACAAACCCCCCGTTAATACATAAAGAACTGGCTGTGGGTGGAGTGCGGTTTTGGGTGAATCTGACATCCCCGCTCGCTCTCTCTCTCTCTCTCTCTCTATCCTGTCCAATCACACAGGGGTGCAGCAGCCAGGCGCACAGCATTATGGGGATCCCGGAGGAGGAGTGATGTCACCGCTGGCCCCCGCCTACCAGGTGCAGCCGAACGGCGGCAGCATGATGGCGCACTACCCCCCGCCCCCGTCCTACTGCAGCCACCCGCCCCCGCCTTACGAGCAGGTGTTCCAGGGCTCGGAGAAGAAGTGACTTCAGTCCAGACGAAGGCCTTCACCCCCCCCCCACGTCTCTCTCTCTCTCTCTCTCTCTCTCTCTCGGTCTCTTTCTCTCTTTCTTTCTTTCTCTTTTTTCTTTCCCTACCGATGACGAACGGAAAGTCCCACGCACAGGCGTTGCTGAGTGCTTGTCACCTGGGACCTACAGAGCACAAGGCCCCAACCGTGGGGGGGGGGGGAATGGGGGGGTGGTGTTGGGGGGGGCAGTCCAGCCTATTGAACGGGCCTCTGCCTGGCACTCATTGGCTGGTCAATCAAGGGGGACCGGGGGGACGGTGGGGACGGGGGGGACGGGGGGGCGGGTACGCATTAGAAGGCTACTGCTGTGCTAAAAACCGGATAGAAACCAGACACACTGTTTAGCAGTTTGTAGCATGGACCGGGTTAAACTTCTTTGAAGACTTTACCGGGATCAGTGATTGTCATGTTCACCTTTTATCCATCAAAAGATGGACAACAACAACAATAATATTAATAATAATCATAATAATAATCATAATAATGGAAATAATAATAATAATTTCTATTTTAAAAATAAGGTGACAATAAATAAGGATCTATATAAACAGATACAGAACAGTTTTATGCATACACCCCCCCCCCCCCCTAAGTAAGCGAATGGAATTTAATAAATTGTCAAATTTATTGTTCTTTACCTGCATAACCACGAGACTTCCCTTTTTAAACAATCCCACTGTAACCCACACAAAGCTTCACAGCACAGTACCAGTCCGTCGCCCTGGTGATCAAACAGAGGAATTGGGAAATGCAGTCATTCATCATTCTAATACCTGGGTTGGCGGGTATATATGTATATTCTGTCCTGGTCAGCATTGGGGAACACTGGTGATTGTATCCTCGTCACAACATCTCATAAGCATAATTATAGAAACCAACAAGTCATAGATCAGGACTACTCAACCCCAGGTCCTGTGGACAGCGGTGTCTGCAGGTTTTTGCTCCAACCATGTGCACTACACCGTCTGATTTCACTAATTATTTTAGCGCCTTGGCACAGGAAGTGAGCTCTTTGGTGAAATCAGGTGGGGTACTGCACATTTGGAGCAAATACCTGCAAGCACTGCGGTCTGTAGGACCTGGAGTTGAGTAGTCCTGTCATAGATGATCGTGAACAATTAACAATGTTTTTTTGTTTTTTTGCATTTGCTAAAGTGATCAAATCGATTCAGGACGTTATTAATGACATAAAATAAAAATATGACCTATACTATAGTATTACTACAGTATTATATCAAGCACAACAAAGCAAATATGCACACAATGAACAATGCAAGGTCAGGACTCAACAATATATTCAATATCTTTTGAGCCATTTTACCACTGTCATTACTCATGTTAACAATTTCTTGTGAATATTTGTGTTAATTTATTGCACCACATGCCTGTATTTTTTATCCTTTATCTCATAATTTTTTTAAGGGTTTTGCCATTTAACCCTTGACATTCATGGCGATTTAATTTTACATTAACTTTACGGTAGAAATACGGTAGCCTTTGAATTTAGCTTCACGCCTTCATGCACACACGTTGACCGAAACACCCATCATCACAATACAAGTTGGACGCTACAGCTAACAACAAGCCTGCTGACGAGTGCAGCTGGAAATTTTGGATTGTCGGATGTCTCGTGTCTGTTATACAGGTATGTCGAGTCCCCCTTCTCTCTGGGAGGCGACTCAGAGAACGTTGAATTATTGGCGGGAGGGTGTTTATTGTGTTGACCACGATGTGCTTTGTCCTTACACAGAATTCAGAACGGAATTCAGAACAGAATTCCCCCCCCCCCCCCCCCCCCCCCATGATTTGAATGACTGCTGAGGTTTTTTTTTTGGGGGGGGGGGGGGTTCGTAACAATTAGCCCCTCAATTTGGAATCCCAGAACGGTGGACTCCCGATGCGAGTTGGCTACTGAAAGTCCGGGCATGAACACAGAAATGCTTCGATTATAAAGACCGGCTTGTATCTGCAGCGGGAGCCTGGGTCTGACTGAGAATTGTGTTTGTCGAACTCGAACTTTTATTCATTGACGAAAAAAATACATTTTCTGAAATATTAAAGGCAAAGCGCATTGTGTTTATACAGAACTGGGCACCTTCACTGAATTATTACAGTTATTTGAAATACTGTGCATTTGCCCAATATCTTCAGTATGTATTATTTTACAGTTTAATCTATGCAATACGGTAATGGTTTCAGATGCAATTTGTAGATTTAAGAAGGATTTTCTTTCACTGTTTTGTGGTGCCATTGTGTCCTACATTTAATGATGCTGTTACCCGGAAAGAAATCTCTAATTAGTTGAACTAATAAAGCGCCTTTCCATTAAAAATAGCGGACTTTTTATCCTGTATTTCTCAACAGAATTTTGAAGTATATTTTGTCGAACGAAAAACAATATCATTCTAAAGCATATGTCTCATAGACTATACTAACACTAATAGATATAGTTCCTACCGATTTCTTATACTGATGTGCTTAAAGTGTAGATGTTCTGTAAAAATACCAGATAAATAGTAATTAATTAAAATAGCTGTTTCTTTTAGTTTCACTAATTGTTCTGTTTGAAGGCTAGTGTGTAAAGCTAGAGGATGTAGCCAAGGCCACAGAGAGTAAATTCAGATTTCACAGCCTAGAGAAAAAAGAAAAAACAGCATTTTAATATCCTCACTGAATTGTAATGAGGCTCAGGTGGTAATGTCTCAAATACTCTGCAAGTACACAAGCTTCAACTTCCTGGTCTTTAAAATCGGTTTCCTTTTTTAAAAAAAATAAATAAATAAAAGTGTGTGTCCAAGGAAAAACCTCATAAATATTAATTTTCCATGAGATTTCTCTTTTCAAAAGCCGTTCCCAGGAAAGGTGTATGAAATATTTAACGCGTGTAGAGCCCGTCGGTAGGAGGATGGAGTTTTTATATATACCGCAGCTAACGTAATCCTGCATGGCTGCTCTCAGACTTCAGTGTTGAGCAGCTGCAGTTTTAAAGAAGCCTGGCTTTTGGTACACTGTACTGTATGTTTGACCACTCTCAAATCCTTACAGACTGCATACATGGTCATTATTTTTTGCCACTTTTGTTTTTGTAATTGAGTGAGAGCCATGCAAGTGTTTGACAGTGCTATTGAAATATACAGTGAGCTTTACAATGTTTGGGACAAATACTTTTTTTTTTCTTTATTTGGCTTCATACTCCACAATTTCAGATTTGTAATCAAACAGTTCACGTGTGCTTCTTAGCTTTTATTAGAGGGTATGTTTTATACATTTTGATTTCATTTCGGAGCCGCGCAGAAGAACGGCCTTGACATTATAATTGAAAAGCTTTACTCTGGTTTTTCGACCGGGAGGTTATTCGGTCTCCAGATTGGTTTTCATAATTGCGACGGCGGCTCTGTTTTTTAATCATGCGAGGGGGCACATCTGCGGCCGCGCGTCCTCCGTCATTCACAGCTAAGGTAAACCCCAGTAACGTCGGCATCAGACATGCTCCCCGTTCCGTATGCGGCTGCATCGCATTTATGCACTAATGCGCCGCGGACGTGCGCATTCAGCGTCTTCATCAAACGCCGCTTCCGACTTACGCATCTGCCCGGCAGGCAATCGTATCAGCGGCAAGTTACATATCTTGCATCAATTTTATTATCTCCGTTCACACGGCTGGACATTTTACCGTTCGACAGCTACTGACTGCCAGATGGAAAATGACAAGACAGCCACTCGGAGGCATAAAGATTCTGCGAGCGTACTGTACGTCCTTTTGAATCTTCTCGTGGTCAGGCCTCGTGTTAGCTTCCAGGACATTCAGAGCAGCGGAACAGGGTCCCAGAGCGGCAGTATATTAGGTTATAAGCGGTTATGCGAGAGAAGTTGGTGTACAGACGAAGTATACGAGTCACATGGTGAATAATGCAATAACGGTGTGCATCTCACAGTACATCAATTTTATGGATATATGGTTACAGTGTGTACCAATAAAGCAATATACGAGAGCAGTAAAGCGGTCGGAGAGAGATACAGCGATGTGAACGAAGGACGGACACCGTTCACGGACGACCTGCCCTATCTTATATTTCGTGATCTTTGGCGGCTCCTCCATGAGCATTGATCGAACGGCGGCAGGGACCGCGTATTGACCGCTCCATTGAGTGCAAATTGCGTGAGGTGGTCTCTGAGGAGCGGTAACGGAGGAAAGCGCTCGGTCGTTATCACCCGGGGACCAAAGGCGGGTCCTCACAAGGTGTGGTAAACGTGTTAACACACTCACAAATGTTGACTATGATTTTTTCAACTTTTAACAACGTTTTATTTCTTTTTGTTTACGGCATTCCCCCTTGCCTGGAGCATCCCTAAAATAAGGGAAAACTTGATGTCTTAGCTCCTCGTAAACACCCCATGTCAGGTTACAGCTCCAATGTCTGGAAAGAGAGGAAAGAGGCGCAATGTCCACAAGATGGCGCTATTGACACAGGTGAAACCCGTACGACACATTCTGCTGCTCCATTGTTTCCACTGGTGTATCCCAGCCACAAGAACGCTACATGACTCTTTTGTGGTGAACACTCCTGCAGTACGTTCTCCCATGAGGCCAGGCAAGTTTGGGGAAACAAAGTCACCCATAGAGGGCGCTGTTACATGATCACCTTCTACAGTAGAGGCGGGCACACAGTAGAGGTGTGCGATTTGGGCCATATCTGGTTCTGGCTTTCATGCCAGTGTCTTGCGTTAATTACTTAGTTAGCCCTAACATTTACGCCAGCTGACGATTTAGCTACATTTCTTGATAAGCTCAAGAAATTACAGCTGAACTGTTCTTGTGTCCCTACGTGAAACGTTTTACTGTGATCTAATCTATGAGCCACTCTACAGCCAATTAGCTCATTAAGCCAGGGTAATTGGTGGAAACAGAAATCTGCACGCACACACCGGCCCTCCAGGACCAGAACTGCCCACCACTGTTTTACAGCATATTGGAGGACAGTGACACATCCATATTAAGTCTTTATCAATAGGACATATTACCTTGAGGTGATCTTATAGGCACTGCAGGACTCCCCAAATTTGTGATGTCATCATTCACAGGACACCGTGACCTCGTCCTGTTGCCCCAGCGACGGGGCACCGGGAGGAGGGACCGGGTCACCATGGGGACAGCCCCACCTGCCACACGCCCGGTTGTTTCCACGGCGCCCGCTGTCCTCCGTGGGCTTTGTCACCTCGCGGTCGCACCTTGGCGATCGCGCCCCGTTGGCGACCGCACGCGCCCAGCTGTCGCCCCATTCTGCTTCGCTGGCGGTCACATGACTGCCCCTTTCGCAACGAGCTGACCCCAATCATCCAATCATCCGAAGGGATTATCCGATCGATGAGCCCTCATTAGCTTCTTATCAGCGTTGACCTGCTCCTGAAATGTGCTGAGCTACTTAAAACCCTGATAAAGCGAGAGTGATAAAGCACAGCAGCAACACGATGTGCTTTGAGGACAAACCCCTGTAATACCACCAATACTACTGCAATAGAGAGTGATCCGCAAAGAACCTACTGAAGCCCCGGGGTTGAATTGCCCTGCATGTTCAGTTACTGTAATACATCATTTATGAGCGATAGTAATCCAGAGTAACGTATTTTACACTGTCCTCAACCATGTTTACTGCAGGATACACACCCGAAACCATCTAATCTACAGGTAACGGACAACAAAAAACTGAAACACAACATACACTGTCCTCCATCCATTTATACTGTAAGGTATAGCAGGTAAAAATGAAAGCACAGGAACGTTCCAACAGTGAAGGGTTCTTTCTGGTGGTTCCTTTACTTTGAGGGGTGACTTTCCTGGAACCCTTTGAAAGCGTGGTGGACGTCAATCGTTAGTCAATGGCACTGTGTGAAAACTTCCCCACCATGTAAAAAGCACCTCTTTTTTTTTCGCTGTAGACTGGCATCCCTCTAGATGACAAAGCCCCTGACCCACCATAAACAGTATGATTAGCTCCCACAGGATCTTGAGTACCAGGGTCCTCTTCAGTGCTAGGCGGCCATTGTTGTGCTGAATGGCCTGCTCTCATCGTTATGTTCCTGTGCTATCCTGCACCTCAACGGGTTTGATTGCATCTGTTGATGCGCAACGCGACCGGTGAGGGACGCAGTTCAGATCCCACGGCCGACCTTCCCCCCCATTACGGATCTTTAATGCGCACGGACATTGTGTGCAGAGCGGGGAGCCCACATCTCCTTCAGTTTAAACCCCCCCCAAAAAAAAAAGGTTCTATTCAAAAACTACAGACAAGCTTTTTGCAAAACACTGCACACACACACACACACAGTGCAGCTGAATGGATACTTAAACTGACTGGCCCTGAATAAAAACTTTTAATAAATGTGCTCAAATTGCTCAGCTTTTGTCATTCATAACTCAACTGAGGAGGAGCATTGAGACAAGGAATCAAAACCATTTTGCTCTTTATTTATGAGAGCAAACTGAGCCCCTGATAAAAAATTTTTTTTTTAAATGAATCGTTTTGGTGCCAGTGTTCATCGCCGAAGATGAATGGTGTTGTCAATCTAGCAGGACTGCACAGTAGGAGTCTGCTGCCTTTCAGAGAGCTGCAAAAACTGCAGCGGTTTTCTCGCAAAAACATTTGTATTTAAATTACTTTAATAAGGATCGTGAACTGCGTGCATTTCAAGTGTGTTTTGATGTGTTCCTTACCGCACCGATTTCTAGTAAATATCAAACAGTAAAGATTTCCTTACTCCGTGAAAAAGATGAATTTAAACGAATCTTAAACGCTGAAAAGAAATTAGCTTGAAACTCTATGGTATGGTGCAGTGCAACGTTTACCTCGCTTTCACGCCTGTGAAAGACACAGGTGAGTTCTCACAGCCGGGGAGTGTAATAGACTACCAGCCACAGCGGGAGTTCATCCTCACTACCTTACCCATAATGCACCCGAATGGTATAAGTGGAACTAATAAACCCTGTATGGAGCTGCTCCACGGAGTTTTAATAATACAATACAAGTGGAAAGAGAGGCCACACAGTATGTGAAAACCGCAGACCACATTCAGATTTTAATATCAAAGCAACCCACGATATATTGCTTTCCCTGTATGTGAACAGGACCCACCACTAGGTGTCGCCGTGTATTGCTGGTTTCCTTAAAGGTGTCCGTTTGCGGTAAACCGTGGTGTTCGTAGGCTCCCTATGTAAATAAATTTATGGGATTATTCAGGTTGCCAAAGGCACTTTGCCTCCTGGTCATTCCATGGGTAAACATTACTCTCGGAGAGACTAGGCAGAGACACCTATCTGTCTGTCTGTCTCTCTCTATCTCCTTTCCTTTCCACTCTTTCTCTCTCACACAAACAGCCAAGACATGTACTCAAAAGAAAATGTATTATCTCAAGTCAAGCAGGAACGGAAGGTTGAATACAAATAAAACATACAGTGCCCTCCAAAAACTGAACACAAAAACAGCCGTTTCTGTAAAATGGTAAAAGCGCATAAGCATATAAGTACATATAAGAAAATAGCAACAAAAAAAAACAATTTCACTCTGACAATAGCACACTTTTGGAGTGCCTTCCAAAACTCAACGCATTCAACTGGTTTTTGTAAAGCGGTAAAACCTCTACGCCTGCAAATACCACGAAATAAAAGCTGATCGTAACTTTCGTCTCATATTCATCTTTTCACCTCAAATCCAAATGCCTTAAGAGACATAGCGCAAATAACAGATTTCCCTCCACCGTTGCGATAGTTTGGAAGGCGCCGTCTCGCTGGGTTGCAGCCGATTGCGTTCCTCTGCACTCGAGCCCTGGGTTACGGGTGCTGAGTCATGCTCTGAAGCTCCCCCTGGTGGCCGTTCCTCAGCGTGCAGCCTGCCTTTGGGGCTCAGCTGCTGGAAGGACTTTTGCTCAAGAAGGACGGTCTCCACCTGCCACCTAATCATCCCCTGATTTAATTGGCTAAAAAATCGTTCTCTCCAGCTCCACATCAGCGGATGTGTGGTGAGCCTTCTGGCACAAAATGTCTGCCATGCATCACCCAGGTGGTAAAGCACTTTGAGTGCGAGTGCTATATAAATGAATTATTATTGTCATTCTTCTTCTTCTTCTTCTTTTTCTTCTTATATTATTATTATTAGTAGTAGTAGTAATAGTAGTAGTATTCCATGCCAGATCCAGCACACCCTCAGATCACAGAGCATAATCTCCTCCCTCAATCTCTGCAGGGACAGAAACACCATTTCAGAGCTGCAGACGTATTTTAAAGTTTGTGACTGGAGTTTTTTTCCTCCCCCACAGATTTAATTTTGTTTTATTTCAGCTACGCCCATCCGCATATATGCAAACATTGCTAAAAGTGATAAGGAGTGTGATGTGGAAAACTTGCAGTATTGCAAAACTCATGATCAGATAACAAAAACAAAAACCAGGAACAATAACCACAAGCAGTAGCAACAACACGACAGCACAAAATGGCATACATATTTGCGTCTAGACACAAGCACAAACAGCACAGATTCAAACACACACACACACACACACACACACACGCACACACACACAGTCGCTGAAGGGTGGCCAATTTAACCACACTGTTTGAAACGATATCTGAGAATGCCTTCAGCTCTCCGTGGAACACAAACATATTTCCACGGGATAATTTCTCAGACCAAACAAGGGAATAAAAGTTAGACACGTCTTTTGCAGGCAAAGAAAGCAGTGAGCGGAACTGTACAGACTGCTAAAAGCTCGAATTTTAGAACGGCTGTTTGTTGTCATGACTACTTGGCTACACCCCGACTTCAGAAATGTCTGACCAGGAGAAGCCACGCACAAACACTCCAGAGCAGCGGTGATAACGGACGTGCACATCGTCTCTTTTCTTTCCTGAAACACGCCGAGCCCACAGTGGAGAGAGTCACACAAGAGTCACCAGCAGCACAAGCAGCTGGGAGCACCATTGCCGCAGAGGAGCAAAAGAGAGAGAGAGAGAGATGTAGGATGGTAAATGGACTGCATTTATATAGCGCTTTTATCCAAAGCACTTTACAATTGATGCCTCTCATTTGCCAGAGCAGTTAGGGGTTAGGGGTTAGGTGTCTTGCTCAAGGACACTTCGACATGCCCAGGGCGGGGTTTGAACCGGCAACCCTCCAACTGCCAGACAATCGGTCTTACCTCCTGAGCTAGGATCACAGAGCAGATCCGAAAACAATGAGTTTATCATTACATTACATTGCATTTATAGAGAAAGCGAAGTACAATAGTAAGTGCATACCGAAGGTCACTGGAACAACTACAAACATAAGTTATAATACTCATTTCGTACAATTATTCATAGCCAGTACAGCGATTCATAGCCATAATCACCAATGGATCCGATTTAAAAATGACTCTCCCCTGGAGTGATAATATTCTGCCCCACAGCTTTTTTTATTTTCATTATTTAAAGCGAGGAAAAGCTTGTTGCGTTGAAAGGTGCTGTATCAGAGATTTTAGACACAGGGGTGGGGTGTATGCTGGTATGGGGGGGGGGGGGCTACCGCAGCCAAGAACGCCCTGGTCTACGTGACAGCTTCCCTTACTGCCCTGTGGAAATATGCGAAGAGAGAGAGACTGCGAGCCCTGAGGAAGACTGGAAATATCCCCTGAAAATTCCCTGAAACTCCCCTGAATGTCCCCTGAAACTCCCATTAAACGATCCAAAGGGTCGAGGGAAAGTGTCAGAGACCGCGAGCAAAGCTCGGCACCAGAATTAATTCAGAAAACGTACATTCACGCCTCATTGTCTAAACACAGCCAGATTGCGTTACCTGCATTGTTTAAGCATCTGCACGCCACACACTGATGTGGGGAGGTTTCCATGGAGCTGTGAGGACTACTGTAGATATTGCCAGTTTCTGTAACTGCCACCCCATTAGCCAGTGTGGATGGCAACAGAGATTCTGTACACACAGGCATTACAAACACACACTCAAATGTACAAATAGTACAAATGTACACACACACACACACACACAGAAACATGCACACACTCAAACACAGAAGCACACACACATACACACACACAGAAACATGCACACACAAACAGTACAAACACACACACACACTGTATAAGCACATACATACATTCACGCACACACACATAAATGCATTCACACAAACACACACATAAATCCATGCTCTCTCTCTCACACACACACACACACACATAAATGCATTCATACATACATACACACACACACACACACACACACACAAATGAACTAACACATACACACGTACTCACACACTGCTCTCACTCTGAAGAATTCCTCCATCTGAATTCGGCTCCTCAGACTCTGCGGCGTGAGGCACAGCTGTCCGTAGCGGGTAATACAGCTCAGAGACACGGCGCTACTCTCCCGCGCCTGGGTCCGACAGGGCGCCACGCGAAGCTCGCGGGCATCGTCACCTAAGAAGCAGACCGCCCCGGCCACCCATGCCCGGGCGATCAGCGGGCACCGCAGGTGGGGCGAAAGCCAAATATTGCAGCCAGCCGTGAGCACAAGGAAACTGTTCTGCTCAGTGATTATGAATTAATTTTTTTTTTTAAATGTAATCTGTCATGGTAGATGAATGCGGTTCAACAGCCTGTTTCTCTAAAATGACGGCTGGCCCTCGTGTTTATCGAGCTCAGAGTAATTACTGATGTCTTCTGAACCCACCTGCATTTTCTACTGAAAATAAGTGTTTTTTCCCTGCTAGAAAACCAAATAATATAAATAGGAAGCCTTTCTTTTTCCTACTGTTTCAATATCACATTAATAAATCCAACAGTGCAAAGAAAAAATGCTCTGCGAAGGCAGATTAAATATTACCAGGCCTCTGAAATCATGTCCGATAATAATAAAACATCCAGTACATGTATGAAAAATAACATATATAATATATAATATATAAATAATGATTTTTTTACAGGGAGGAGCCAATGAAGGAAGAGGAGCAGAAAAAATCTATTTGCGTTCGCTCTCTGCGTAAAAGCATCTTTGAGTAAAATCACCCTGCGTTAAAGCAAAGCATTCTGCTTACTTAAACGTGACCATCAGTTACACGTGTTTATGTCCCAAATGACACAGCAAGTGCCATTTTCAGTGGAAAGATTTAAGATAACTCCAAAGCAAGTGTCATTTTATGCACGTGCACTAAAATTCCTATCTTTACGCTGACCTGTAGCTTAATCTGTTCGCCTCATCAGTGACGGAGCCATTTTTAATGCCAACTGTTGTCCAAAATGCATTTTAGTGTTTAGTGTTGTGGTTCTGCGTAATTAATGTACGAAAGTTATCATCAGAATTTCCTTAATGGAGTTCCTTTTGAATTTCTAATTTGTAATAACAGTAATGTACTTTATGAATCTCTAAATGCAATTTCAGTCATTTTGTTTCCTAATGCAGTTTATGTAAATTGTCTAATTTGTTGTGTGGCGGCTTCACCCGAAGCGACCGCTGGGAGAATTTTTTAAAAATCTACTCTATACAAAACGGTTTTGTGAGACTTTTTCCAGCACAGTCAGAACATCACTATTTTGTGTTACTTGCCTTCTCTCTCTCCCTGTACACGTGCCACTCTTGTGTACGGTAATATACAGCAATGCCCTGAATAATGAGAAATACCTAGAAATTATTATAATTTTAAGATAATTATGCATTCTACTAATCCACTAAGTGCAATGAGGAAATTTATTTTTCCGTCGGTGCAAAGCTAAAATTTGACTAATTGCATGCTTGATGAATGGGGGGTTCTATAATGGCTGTCTCAACGCGCCGCGCGCTCCCCGTCTTCTTCCGCTCTGCAACAGACAGCACCGAACACAGACAGCACATTAATCAAAGCACAGTCAAACAGCGGGCTCCGGTGAGATTTCGGGGAGCGAGCTACGATTTCCTGACAGGTCGTCGAATTAAAAAAAAAAAAAAAAAAAAAAAAGGCTCGAAGGCGTATGATAAAAGAAGCCCCGCACTAAAAAGGAAAGTGATCAGGGTTAGAAATGGATCCCCAAGCAATTTAAAAGTTTAAAAATTTTGTGTCCCTTTGGACCGTCACCGAGTAGGCTACATTCTGCAAGCTTCCGGACCCCCATTATCTGGTCTTTTTTTTCTTTTTTTAGAAGAGCTCGGCGACTTTTTCCCGCCATAAACAGTCTGCGTTAATTGCTGTGATTAAAATACACGTTTGTTTTTACTCGTTGTAATTATTGTGACAAACCTCGTAACACAACATACAGATAGTATGGGTGTTAATGGGCAATTTGGGCGCATATGGATAATCGTGTTCATTGATAGTAGCATTGTTTCACTTGCAGTAAAAAAATACAAACGGTGGGTTCGGCGGCGAGAACATAGGCTATTCTCTGCGAACGGAATGTTCAAGTGGGCGCGAGAACACGCGTCGCAGTCGAAAGCGACTGGAGGCACGGCTGTGATTTCCGATCGGCGATTTTTCTTGGCGAGCTCCAGGCACGAGCTCGGCGAGACCGCGTCCTTGAATTAAATTTGAAATCACGCACGCATTTGTGCGTTTATGTGAAACGCTCAGAAAACAGGGTTGGGAGATCTCATGGGTAATTAGCTCGCGCGCCGCATCGTGATACCAGCGCCTGGACAACAGAGACGCTGGTGTTCTGACGCAAGGTCTATTTCAGACTACATCTGGGACCCTCAACCTTGACCCCTCTTTCATCGCATTTCTTTAGCTCCACACTTAGTTCTAGTTACGTTTGTCGTGACACATTTGCTGAAAATGCCAGGTTAATTGAATGTTTCTCAACGCATTTCGTTTTTGTACATCCCTGGTTGAGAAGGTCCCCGAGATTGAAAGATTGATTCTGCCGTTGAAACTGTGCCGCTGTTATACTCGAAATGTTGCAAATACTTCAGTGTTCCCTGCTTGTTACTTGAAAAGTCCTTGGGTATCAGAGTTTAAAATATCAAAGCAATTCCCCACAGAAAGGCCAGGGTTTCTTCAACTTCCTAAAGTGAAAAAAGGGGGTTATCTTTCCAATCAAACTTTTTTATTTATTAATTAATTTTTTTACACCGTATGTAGCAGTAAGTTTTATCTGTTATCAATTCCATTTTCCACTTTAGTAGTTCAGGAACGTCAGAAGCAGCCAAACACATTATGGTTGCTATGCTATGTTTTACACTTAATCTTGGGACACAGCGTTAATAGCTCAATTACATTTCGAATTAAATTGTTTATTTTTAGTCCAACATCAATAAATATCTGTGAACATGATATTTAGAAGGATGGCACACTTAAAATAGTACACGGTTATATGTATATATAGCCTATAGTAAGAAGCGAACAGGGGGAAAAAAACCCAAACTTAACAATTCTGGCTAAATCAGGGACACAGGCCACATGCGAAATAGGCTATCTGTTACCACACAGGTATAGCTCCGACATTCTTTAAGAAGCTAAACAGACGCACAGACGTACACCGTAATTTCATATGAAGCGCGGGTGTCTTGATCTGCATGTAAATGTGGGCCTATCCAATTAAATATCTATATTTACCAATATTATTATCACCCACGTTTCACATTTAATGGACTATTCCACCTTGACCTCCTAAGCGCCTAATCAATGACATAGAAATTCGAGTTGCCATCAGTAGGCAGAGGGTCACTATGTTACCATGATGCGTTTTCAAAGTGGATTTGAGAAGAGAAAGAGGAAGAAGGAAGATGCCCAGTTAAAGGAAAGTTTACCTAAACTGACGAAATTCTTTAATAAAACACGACGGAGAAGCAACAAGTAGAGTGAGAGCACCTATTATCGACCCCCCTAACCGCTAGTGTATTTACTTCGTATTCATTAGAACTGGACATTGTTACCTATTTAAATGTAAGTCCTGTAAAAATACATATAATAAATGGTCTAAATGTAAAAAACCAACTTCATACAATTAGTAACATTAATATAGCCTTATTTACTATATCAACTTTCAGACAAGCAACACACTCGGAATTATCTCATCGCGACCCATTAAATCCAATGGCGCAGACGTTGCTTCATAATTTCAAACTGCTTTCCTAACGGCTGTTTGGCGTCCTGCGACTTGAGTTACAACAGTAAATATGTACGGATTCCTAGACATGCTGATAGCGACAACCCTTTCTAATATTAACCTCAAACACGCAAGACAGGACACTTATACAGTAGTATGCTAGCAAATGTAAGTTCCATTCATTTATATGGGGTGGTCGATACACGTCCCCTTAGCAAGCAAAAGCTACTGCTGGACCACCTTGGAGTTATCTGGCGGCAACATAAAAAAATCGCGAAAGTACTTTAGAAGAATAACCACTGGAGGATAACGAGGACATTTTTCCTACATAACTAGGTACATTTTGTTACCGATATTTCGGCTATTTTTTCACATTGTTGCAAATCAGTTTACGTTTTCCTGTCTTTCGAACGAAGCTGGTTGATAATAGGTGCTCTCACTCTAGCTGACGTTACAACAGGTGTAACGTTAGTTGAAGAAGCTGAGCTAGCTAACGTTAGCAGTCTTACTTCTGCCTCAGCCTGTTGTGCACCCACCGCACCTACTACAACTTCTAGCGTTACTGATCTGCTGGTTGCGGTGAACCAGCTACAATGTGGGAGGAAAGTGTCAGAGGCGACACCGACAGACAGCACCAGCCCACCACAAACCAGACACCCACTCGGACCGGGACTTTCACCCCTGGAGAATAGCGGATGTTCAAATGCTTTATCAAAAAGCTTATAATCTTTTTCTTGCCATATTTTGTCTTCCTCTAATTGACGACTGAAGGTCATTTGAAGTACTTCAGTTAGAATTCTCGTTTGGGTCCGTCCTTTGGTTCTGCGGCTTTGTTAATTGAAAAGCAGCTGCCTCCAAACAGTTTTTGTTCACTGTGATTGCATTAAGCAAAAATGGAGAAGGGCTTCACATTGGCCTTTGCCCGGGGGCCTCCAAATCACTAAAACCGTCCCTGCAAGCACGGGGCTTGTGTATCGAAATGTCGGGAGCCTTTTCTGTAATTATGACTGCAAGAGGCCCTCCGCGACACTGACAAGGGAGCGATTGTTTGGGTTCGCGTTTGAGCGACGCGCATTTTCTCTCAATTCTCTGCCGCTGAACTCCTGTTGCTCTTTTAAAAAAAAAAGTCAACGTTGGCCTCACAGTGGCTTAGCTACGCCTGCGAAAACGCACGCGCAAAGATCAGCGGAGGCTCCCGCCCGGGTAGGAAGAGAAGGAAGGAACTGCCTCCTCAAAACGTTTTAACTAAACAGTAATCAATCTGCAAACACTCAATGGAGAATTAAGCATAATCAATCAAATCAATCTTAAACTTGTCTCAGAGGGGCTAGTCCTCCATTATACTTATGCATTAAAGCCTAGAGCTTGCAATTTTTTTATTATTATTTTTTTTTTAGGGTTTTTTTTTTTTTTGTTAAGTAGTAATTTTAATCGTGGAAAGTCACGTGACGAGAAGCAGCTCTTTAACTGCCAAGTCATGGATTGAACAGGACTGACAATTAAATATGCCCGTATGGAGTCCCTCCATTTATGATATTTACATTAACAAAGAGCCTGGTAGGCCATGGAAGACATCAGCAGTTGATGACCGAATAATTCTCACCATAATGAAGCAGACCCCTCCAAACACCGGTCTGATAGAGCAGGAACACTCGTCACTCTTGCCTGCTGAACACAGAAAGAAGACTTCATGAACGGAACTGCAGAGACCACACCGCAAGGTGCAAACCACCAGTTGCGTGCAAAGACAGGATGGGCCAGGTTGCACTTTGCTAAGATGTACCAAAAAAAGAGTGCGCAGAGTTCTGGAAGAGGTCTTGTGGACAAACGAGGCCAAGATTCACTTGTGTTGACTGGCTAACTCATTCGCCCAATTTGAATCCAACTGAACGTGTGTTTCATATGTTGAGGAGTAAACTTACGGAGCTCACCGAATATGGCACACTGAATTATCCAGGGTGACTCACCACTTTACACACCCAGATGTATTTTTTTTTTTGAGGGGGGGGAATAACCTTTCTCCTGACGCTGGGGGTGTGCGGTATGATGGGAGAAGAGCAGGGTCCCTCAGCTTTGAACCTTAAGAGAGGCTACGTCAGACTTTCAATGCTCTCCGTCTGATGCTATTTTTTTGCCCTGGGAACCAGTCTTGTTTTGATTTATCGCCCATTTATCGCAATCGGGAAAAAATACTACATAGCCTGAGGTTACCATTGTTCGAACGTTTAATTTGCTTCCAGGCCTTGTCTCGCGGCGCACTCCCGGAAATCAAACCAGCCGTGCGTAGGAGGACCCAGCGTTGCCAATTTAGCGACTTTCTTACCTTTTTTGACCCTAGCGACTAAAAATCTTATCCGGCGACTAGCGACAAATTTTTTCGACTTCTCGCAACTTTGGCAATCTCCGTAAGGAAGGTTTAAAAAAAGTCGCTAAATCCAGCGACAAAGTCGCTAAGTTGGCTAACACTGATAGTACCGCCTTCGCCTTGGTCAGGCGCCGTGCCGAGGCGGAACAGCGGCTAGAACGCAGAGAGAAAAAAAAGGCGTGGCTCGTTTCCGCCCGACCGCACGAGCCGCTACTGGCAAAGACATAAAAAGAAGAAAAGCTATTATAGTCTGTTTAACACAGATAGCAGCCATTTACTGTGTGTGTAACTGCACCGTATTCTAATTGTATTCTGACCAAGGAAGCAGCATTCTCTCTGACCTTAATTTTCAGCAAGTCTCTTTTTCGGGTAGGCAAAATATTTTCCAGTAAACACCCGCGTGTGGTGTGGAGTGAGGCGGGGCGGTTGCATCGCATACCAGCTCGTGAACTTCTCAGACTTCAAGTTTCACCGGCAGCCTTGGAACCTGATACGGCCGCCGCACAAGGCACCAGCCATCCTGCTGCCGCTCTCTCGCGCACGTTCGACCTTTCAACAGACGATTGGTGGCCACCAGCGGTTATTTAAGTTTTTTCATACTAGCGTTATGTCTTGTTCTTAAGCCTTTTTCGTGGTGTAATGCTACACTTAAAAAAAAAAAAAAAAAAACTGTTATCAATATCCATGAGATATTCACCGTGAGTATAGTTTTCACAGAACAACTTAATTTCAGTGGGCATAGCCTACCTACGTGCCAGAATTGTCATTCCGTCGGTTCCAGCTAAGCAAATTACTGGAGCTCAAATTTTCCTGGTAATTTCATTTCCTCTGGTATTGACTGAGGGCCACAAATGCGATTTTATTCTTATTAATAGCACAAATGCTAGCACGTGGGATGGCATGGTGGTGCAGTGGGTAGCTGTGGCCTTACAGCAAGAAGGTCCCGGGTTCAAATCCCAGCCAGGGCCTGTCTGTGCAGTGTCTGGAACCCCATGTCAACATGGGTTTGCTCCAGGTACTCCGGTTTCCTCCCACGATCCAAAGGTATGCTACGGGCTAACTGGAGAGTCTCAAAGCTGCTTTTCCACCGCATGGTACCGGCTCAACTCGACTTGACTCGACTCGCTTTTGGTACCAGGTACTTTGTTTTCCACTGCAGATAGTACCCCCGTCAATGTAGCTGGTCGTCATAGCGACGCCGCATGAAACTGCCGTGACGCCATCTTCAAAGCGACACGCACAGGAACAATGGAGGACATCGAAGGGATGGTGTTCTTGATTCTCGGTATGTGGCTGTTTGTCACAGCAAGGAGACAAATTTTGTTTCAGAAGAGGCTGAAGGCAGCAAGACAAAAGACTGCTGAAAAAAACAGAGGAGAGCTTGGGAAATCCTACATCAGAGCTCAGAAGACAATGACGCAGTGATGGTTCTTGTGATGATTCTCTCTGACCAATCAGTGGTCTGCAGTGTTTTCACGTCACCCCCCCCCTTTAGATAACACCCATGCCTGCCTGTTCACATCATTACCTTGCATACCGCTAGGTATTCATCGAAACTTTTTGGGTCTTTCAGGAGCACTCTTTGGAACAGCATGCTCTCCTTAGTAGAGGGCTTTTATCCACAGTGCAAGTTGAAGGCTAACCTGCAACAGAGAAAATAAAGCACGGATTCCATCTACCACAGGTTGTTATTTTGTAAAAAAATAAATAAATAAATAAAAATAAATAGCGCACAACCACATACCTCCTATTCTGCTCCTGTTCCAACACCACTTCACGGGTCGATGGCATTGGCTCTCCACAGCCTTGATTAGCTTCTGTTGAGTTCCACCAGACAAATGGGAGGTTGGACGGAACGTTTGACACAAATAAGGAAGGAACGTCACACAAATAAGGACACAATGTAGCGTTGTTGTCCGAAAAACCTGGGCCTATGAGCAGCCACGGGCCGTCGTCTCTCCTTTCTCCAGATCACGGTCGAGGAACCTGGTGGTAGGACCGCTCTTACCTGCACTCTGAAAGGTGCGTGTGCTTGCCTGTCCACTTGGGCTTGTGCAGAATTAATTTGTCCAGCGTATGAGGGACACGTTGAAAATATGTGCAATAAGATTTTGCTTTTATTGAACCCCGTGGGGTAATTTGATTTGACCCATCCTAGTCACTTAGGAGCGGTGGGCAGCCACAGTGCAGCGCCCAGGGACCAGCTCCAGTTCTGAGGCTAGTGCCTTGGTCAAGGGCAACTGCAGGAGCGCGCCTAACATGCATGTCTTTGAATAACCGGAGAGGGTCGTGGTCATTTATGAGGGAGGCGGTCTTTAGTTTCTTCTGACTGCAGACAGAGCCCTCTGCAGGCACAGACCATGGCATGGCCACACACAGGGGCACCACCAGAGATTTTGGGGCCCATGAAATGACTTCACATTGGGCCCCACCACCCCAGAAAGTCGAACGTTCAATTATTTGTTGAGGCCCCCTGTCAGTCAAGTCCCTTGGAATTGTCCTAACTTTCCCCTGCCTTACAGCGCGCATGCACGCACACACACACACACACACACACACGCACAAATGCACAATTATACATGATCGTGTGTGTGACTTCATATTGCTACAACCTTCGATTACAAATCAGTAACAGCCAATGAAGTTGGCTACATTGTTTTTTTTTGCCAAGTGAAAGATCCCTGGTTCAGTCCCTTAAAACCTTTTTTTTTTTTAACGCATTACTAATGACAGCATAAGTAAATTCACATCTTTCTCATAATCATATATAAAAATAAACCTTGATGTTCCCATGAAACCAGCACATCATCATATCAAGTGATATTAAAGCTTGCCAATAAACCTGATGTCACAGTGCAACTCAGAATAAATACAGACTGCTAAAAATGTGGTTCTAGTGGGAGTAAGTGATCAATCCAGCTCACCACCGAGAGTATCTACCCAGTAGTTTACGCCTTTAAGGTGTACGATCAAAAATATGTGATTGGAATGTTCGTAACTGAATCTTCTAATGCCGATGTAACAATCGGCTACTGGTGACTGAAAGCAATGAGAGTTCTAGAACATTGACTTAGAATTGATTTTAAGGTTCTCTGACTTGTTTTTATTATATCAGAAGTGATGAAGCATCATTTTCTGTGCATGCACGGAAATTGTTTACCACAAAAAAAGACGCTTCATCCACTGCAAATTTTAAAATCTCAGCTGAAAAATCACCTGTGTAAGATGGCTTTTAAGTAATTATTGTTGATGTTATCCTTCTTCTAGTTTATTATTATTATAAGAATTTTTAAAAAGACTTCCAAAAAACCTACTCTTCAAGGATTTAAATGCCACACACAAAACAGGGTCTGATGAGGACCCGAGTCTGTCTGACTTCAGGGTAATGAGAAAATTAGGGGAATGACTAGACGGCAGACTATCGATCCACCGCCATGTAATGGGGCAAGACGGCTGCAGCACGTTGCGCTGTGTTTAACAACTGCCTTTTAAATCGCACATCTTGTGACACTGCGCTCCTCCGCAAAAGTGTACGATACGGAGCCAAACAGTCACCTTTTTGTCTGGTAATGTGATCCGTAAAACATCAAACTGTGCAGCTCAAAAGTTTAATTTATTAATTTATTTTAATTTTAAAAGCACAGAATGCATTCATCAAGCCAGGGTCTTATTAAGCCAGTCACACTGGAAAGGTGTTATGACGCATCTGATGACTGTTGACACAACGGCACTGCATATTTTTCCGTATTCACTTGTCTTTGGCCTGGTTTAATTTTAATGAGCAGACAGCAATACCTCGGAAGTGTCAACTCGATTCATTTTGAATAGCGCTTTTTACAGATAACCGTCACAAGGAGGCTTCACAGAGAAACAGAGGGAAAAGCATCTTTGGGAGTGAATGTTCAAGTGTTTTTCTATGTTACAATGTCGTCGGTGTACAATGATTTGAAACAAGTTTCAAAACCTCCCGTTTCAATTCATTAAGTCTTTTTTTCTTCTTCTTAATATCGCACCCGGCATTTTTCATAATACGGAGCAGCAAACGCTTGGCCTCACGCGAGGGAATTCAGAGGCTGTGCTCTGAAGCTATTCCTAAATTGATGACATTTCACACCCCCCCCCCCCCGAACATTCCGTCATGTTTTTTTCTGTTCGCGTTTCTCACTTACGTGCAGTCACCTCTTTACGCGTTTAATTATGCGTGACTTTTAGTATCATTTAGCGCTCGAAGACCTGTTTTTTCTTTTTCTCTCGGTCGGCTTATCACCGGGTTTAACCGCATACTGAAAGCGCTAATGTTTTCCCACAATGAACCTCATCCCCAAGGTAGCCCCGTTACCAAGGAGATAATCTGCCCATCGCGCGCCGGCTCTTGTTCCGAGACTCCAGGGACGCCAAATCTTTGTGTCCCTCCTTTTTCCAATCCCGTCACAGCGGTACCTCGCATTCAACAGCGACAACAATGATACACCCCCCCCCCCCCTCCCATTTTATTATCTGCCATATGCTTTTGTCCTCAGTGACTTTTAAAGATCTTCACGTCAAAAAAAAAAAAAAAAAATACCGCATTAAATCGAGATCGCTGGAAGAATGAAAAGAATAATGTCATGGACACAGTGTCCAAGTAACACACTGAGCACTGGGAGCTGCTCTGTAGCAGGGCAGTGGCTCCCGGTCGTATTTTGAGAGCTTTTTTTTCCCCTTTTTTTTAACATGCAAAGCTGGCCCCCCCAGACATTGGGCACGTTGGGCCGTCTGCCGCGTGACCCTGTCCAAAAACATTTCCAGAGAGACTGGATCACCCTGCCCCGCTTGCAGAATTGGGCCAATTTGTATTTGGGCCGATTTGATTAATGCAGGCATTACATTACAGGCATTTGGCAGACGCTCTTATCCAGAGCGACGTACAACAAAGTGTATAACCATAACCAGGCCTACGCTGCTACTGGCCGTAAACAGGTGTTATTCAAACGGAAAGTTCAATTCCTGAGTAAAAACTAACACTGTCTGAACAGCAACCTGCCATGTTGGGTCTCATTTTGTGCCGGGCATACAGGGCTGTCTTTTAACCCTCTGAAGAGTAGAATTTTGGGGGAAAATATCGTTACAGGCATTTAGCAGACTCTCTTATCCAGAGCGACTTACATTGCATCCAGTTATACAGCTGGATATATACTGGAGCAATGCAGGTTAAGTACCTTGCTCAAGGGTACAACGGCAGTGTCCTACCGCGTAATCGAACCTGCGACCTTCAGGTTACAAGACCAACTCCTTAACCCATTATACTACACTAGTAATAAATTTCAAAACACCTAGGCCTATGTCAGTGGTCTAGAACTCCACTGCGTTCTGTTACCAGCAGTGATAGATACACCAGCACTAGAACGAAAAGTTAAATAAGAACATTCTGATCACATATTTGTGATCTCACACTTCAACGGATTAAACTTACTGGATAGCTGCTCTAAGAAGTGAGCTGTACTGAAACTCCCACCAACCCCACATTTAGCAATCTGTATTTATTCTGTGACTTCAGCGTCACCGAGAAGCCTTAATATGGCTCGATATGATGATGTGCTGGTTGCATGGAAATATCAAGGTTTATTTTCATATACAGTATAATCATGAGAAAATTCAGAATTTAATTATGTTGTCATACAGTGATGCACTAAAAAAGTTAAGGGACTGGACCAGGGATCTATCACTTGGCAAAAAAGACTAACATATAGCTAACTTTATTGACTGTTACTGATTCATGACTGAAGGTTTTAGCAATATGAATTCTCACACACATGACCCTGCACCTTAAAGGATTTATGCAAGCACTTCCGTCACAGTAGTGTGTGAATTTCAACCACGTCCTAAACCATCTCCCTGTCAACTTCAAAGAAAATTAGATTGGATTGGTTGGTACGGAACTGAAACAGGGACGGGGAAACAAAAAATGAGTATGCAAGTATGCTCCACCTGGAATGTTTACAAAGACCAGATTATGACGTCACAATGGCGGATGTAACCACTAATATGTCTATTTTTGGATTCGCGGACCACGGGCCTTCCCGCTAATGTTTGTCCCAAAAGCGGTCGAGCAAACAGGATGTTGCGATTTACGGATGTGTGGGGGACTCAGGAAAAATACAAAGGCAGGATACGTGGCTGGGAAAGATCTGCGCAGGAGTTCTTCATTAAAGGGACCACACACTGTGCTGTAAAAAAAAAAAAAACCAAGCTCATTTTAAAGCATTCTGTCCCGAATTCACACCGGCTCCTGCATGAAAAGTACACTCCATGACACATGCATTTACTGCGCATGTAAAATGTGGCAATGCTGTATGGTCAGGATTTGGAAAAAGAAAGCCCCACCTTATGCAGCCAGATTGAGGGTGGGGAGGGTGGGTTCGGGGGGTGCACACACACACACACACAACAGTGCAATTAACAAATGAACACAAAGCCGAATGAATACGAAGTACAGAAACCTTTTTAAAATTTTTATTTACGTACCCTTCTACCGCACTGTTAGAACTTAACATGAGCATCACTCATCGCTACGTTCCTACGTTGATCGTTCGAACCTCCTGTACACCCCCCCCCTCCCCACCCCCGTAATAGTTAATAACCAATAATAAAAGAGGAACGACGGACGCGTCGGGACACGCGAAGAGCGGCCCGAATATCCCCGCCGCCCTCCGTTTGACCACGCGAACCCAAAAATAAAATATACTGTACAAGGCGTGTTCCCGCAGTAATCTGAGGACAACCGGCCCACATAAAAAGAACAGACATTCTTTAAGCATAAAAACAATTAACAGAACAGCATAGGATTATGGGTAAAAAGAAGAATAATACAATTTACTTGCTACAATTTTGGGCACAATACAAACACATCACGATGAGGGCACCACTGACTGACTGACAGAAAATTAATACTCTTCAATTTAGTATTTCATAGAAACAAAATGAAATGACAAAAACAAAGAAAATAAACAAATCCATTATATACACTGAGGTAAAAACATATTGGTCTTCAGAGGAGGTATTTTTCCCATTTTTAATATACCTTTTCATTTTTTTTTTTTTGCCAGCTCATTTGCTTTCATATCGTTTTTTTTTTTTTTTTTTTTTTTTTTAATTTTCCATAATTTATTTACAAAACGAGTCACTTGCGATCATCGGAATTCAATCACATGCGGCGCGTCATTCCGGATGGAAATTAACTGAAAGAGTCAAACAGAGGCACTGAAAATGTAATAAAGCTTTTTCCACTCCTTGCGCACATCGGTCTTGCGACAGCAGCCATCAAGTTAATGTAAGAAGCACCTTGGTTGTTTTAAAGCGATCTGCACACCCTTTTGTGACCAAACCCAGTAATCCGACCAAATCGGTAAACTGACCGGCCAGTTAGATAACTTCCTGGAGTTTTCTGGTATTTGGCTATTTCAGGTTTTTCATTTGGACGAGACCGTTTTTGTGTGCAATGAAGGGTATTATAGATATGTACAGACGTTTCTGAAGACGTGTTGGTTTTTACAACGGCTGTTAGACGGGCAATCGCAAGTTCGTGGTTTACTTCATGAAGCCATAACTCCAAAACTGCTTCGTTTTAACCCTTTGAAGAGTAGGTTTTTTTTTGGAATGTTGTTTTTAAAATTTATTCGCAGTTGGTGTTCTAGAATCGCATTCAATTACCAGCAGTGATTGTGACATCAGCATTAGAATGTTCAGTTAAGAACATTCTAATCACACACTTGTGATGTCATACCTTAAAGGGGTAGACCATGAGCCCGCGTCTGCCTCCAGTCCAGCCACTGTGAAGCGCCAACACACCTTCAGAAACAGACTACACGCAAACATCTTTCATCACGCACGTAACGTTTGGGCCAATCGAATCCTTACACCAAAACAGCAATCATTAAAATAAAAATCAACGATAAAGATCCGATTTTAACGAGCCAATTCTTTAGAATATGGCCCTCCGGGGCCCACTATACCTCAAAGGGGAAAGCCTTTCGGCTAGGTACCTCATTTCCGTTTGACGTTTAAAAGATGCGTTTAAAACGTTTAAGGCGGGCGTTGAAACTAGCACGAGCGCGACCCGACGCACGTAAACAGGCTACGCGTAAACAGGCCTCGCAGGCACGCGGTTTTAGCAGTTTACCGCTAGGCCGTATTCCGCACGTGTCCGTCACGCGAAAATACACGCCCACATTCTCAGCCTATGAAGGCCGAAGAGGTTTCCAGCAATCCGAAACGTGATAAAAATTCCAAAACGGTATTTAGTATTTTTGTGTGCGGTGTTTTCATAGCGGGCGTACGGCGTCGTCCAGTCGCTAACGTCTTTTCGCGTGAGCCGTGTCAAAAATCGTCCATCTGGCGGGCCCTGGCGCGAAGGCACACCCGCACAGCGCGAACGAGCGAAACTCGACGCACGCGCTCCAACGCGCGCCGTCGCAGGGACGAGGGTTTGAGTCGCAAAAGGGGGTTTTGAGAAGCGAATCCCGGCGGCACGAGAAAGACACGGGCACGCCCCCTCCGAGCTCGCCATCCCGCCGGGCTTCGCCCCGTCCCGGCCCGAGAGCAGGATTTTTAGAGGACCGGCGCCGTCAAGCACACACCAGGATGGACGAAGAAAAAACAAAAAAACAAAAACAAACAAAAAAAAAATAAACAGTGCGTTTGCACAAGGAGAAGCTTTTTTTCCCCGTCAGTTCCTAAACGACGGAACGACGGCATCCTTGATATGCTTTTAAAAAAAGCGACCGGGACTGAAGAGCAGAGAAGCGTGTAGACGTACGTGCGTCAGTACGGTCAGTCAAACGCTGGCTGCTGTGCGGTCCGTGGCCACCGACACCCGCGCGTTGGGAGAAAGACAGACGTGGCGTTTCGCTTCGGTCACCCGCGATCCGAAAATTAAAAAGAGAGAAAAGGCTGCTGGTGATTTAAGACTGAAATGCGCTGTACACAACGGATGCTGACAAGAGTCAAAACCTCAGCTCCACGGTAAAAAAAATAAAATTAAAAAATCAACATGTCCACTCTAGTGAGAACATGAATACCTTGGCAACCACTCAACCCAACACCCCCACCCCACCTCCCCAAAACTCACCACCTTTTGTTATAGCAGCAACATCCCAATTCCACTCTTAAAAATGATTAAGACCTGTTAAAATGTTTGATAATACATAGTTCCAACCCAAACTCAATGCTTTAACCGGACCTCGTCAGACCTGGGTCAAATACGTATTTGTTTTGGATTCAAAGACTTCTCTGTGCTCTGTTGATCGTGCCTGGAATAACCGAGTCTGCCAATATGACCAGAGGTTGGGGTTTGCACTTTCTGAGAGTATTTCATTGGTTCCAGTACACCAGACAAGATCAGTAAAGCGTAGAAATTGAATCCAAAACAAATATGCATTTGTCCCAGGTCTGGGTCTTGTTTTTAAAAAAATGCACAATTCCGAATGGAACATGAAGTAACCCCTGAAGCACCTGCTGGGTGCATCGTGCTGCAAGGGCGTTACCTTCTTCGACATCAGATTTTGCGTGACAAAACTGAATTAATGCTAAATTGTTAAATGGTGTGGGCGCATCCATGGGTGTAGGGTTGGGGGGCGTTGGGGGCAGATCCTTCTGTCCAGGGGGTGCATTTGAATAAGAAGCATTTGGTTTTAAGCCTGCGGGGGGTGAACCCGTGTTCAGCAGTTGTCTACGATCATGAAAATGCACTTTTGTACGTCGCTTTGGATAAAAGCGTCTGCCAAATGAATGTAATGTAATGTAATGTAATGGGGGGGGGGGGGGCGAGGCTGAGTTGAAGATCGCAGAGCTCGGAGCCCGGATTACAAGCGGAGCGTCCGGTTCGGGACGCTCCCGAAACACAAGCCCGACCCACGCCAGCCCGGGCCGCATATCACCCCCAAACCCCCAAACCCCCTTCACCCCAACCCCACCCACCCCCCCCCCCAGTTCCTGCAAAACCCACGGAACAGGCAGGGGGGTCTGTAGCAGCACAGCATCCACGGGCCGAGCACCCAAACACGCGCCAAACATTACACTCCGCCCATATTACCACACATTTAAACCGCAAACGCTTTTTCTCTAAGTGCACTTATTGCTGAATCTGACAAGCGGCAGAAAATGCCTCCGCCAGCGCGCCATTGGACAGTTTTCTAACAGTGCTTTTGAGGAGTAGTCAAAATGGCAGTTTTCACATTTTTGTTGTTGTTGTTGTTGCTGTTGCTTCAGCTTGAAGTGGACACTTTTACATACGAATTAATCGACACAATAAACTCCACGGTGAAAAAAAAGAAAGCCATTCCGCTTAAGTATAATAAATATCTTTATATCGTCAAAGAGTGACTATGTATATTTTTCGCTATATATATATATAGCAAAACATAGCAAATTGAAAATTGAAAACGAAAATGAAAAATAATGGCAAACCTAAATAAATTGATGTGAAAAATGATCACATCAGCTGCCACTGTCGTACAAGTAAGTTTGATGGCTGCTGTTTGTCTGTGGCAACAGTGGCAATTCAGAAAAAAAAAACAAAATAAAATGAATTAAAATGGACCTGCTGTTTCGAAAATCCTCACTCAGGCAGCAAATTTCAAGGTAAAAACGTCCCACCAAAGGCCAACCGGCTTCCAAAACGGCTTTGGGGGGAAGAATTGTGTACGGCACCGCCCCCCCCTCTTCCTTAACGAAGGAACGGGATGTTCCAGCAGGGACAGGACGGGACGGGGCCGGGCGGGGATTTTTACGCTTATACGCTTTCTCGTCTTGATCCAAGGCTTTCTGCAGTTTTATCTCGAAAGCTCTCCCCCTGGAGTCTGCACGGCTGCGTCTGATTACAATTCACCACCTGACCCGGGAAGCGGACGAAGGCGCATACATTTCATTTTCTGTTTCTCAAAAAAAGCCGGGATAGCCAAGTCAGCCACAGACAGAGGCCGCCCGACCGCTCCAGTGGCTTATTCCAAAAGAGGTGGAATACTCCAACTGCAATTAGACCATCTATGTTTTCTATAATCACCATACACTTAGTTTTGGAAGTGTCAAAATAGGTATTGTAGATCAGAAATATTCATTCACATTTCAAAGTGAATATGGAATATTCGGGACTTTTCAAGCTGCGACTGAACCAAAATGTGAAAACTGCAAGGCTCCAGTAAAGTCTAATTTAACTTCCGTAATTGTGTCAGTCCATTCAAACACAGTTGCATATGTTCTTTTACATACAGTAAAATGCGTTTCACAATCCAAAGGTCAACAAAAATGTTCCGGCTGGCAAATGGGGACGTGTTTACATGTGTGGCAATACTGCATAAAAACGATTAAAATCTGAGTCTAAATGGTTTTCTCCCCCTCTGATATTTTGACGGCGTCTACTGACAAATTTTTTCCAATCGTTCGATTTTTCTCCTCTACACACAAAAACGAAAACGAAAACAAACATAAACAAAAGCAAGCGGAGGCCTTCCATTGGTCCCGTAAGGCATGCTTAAACTCAACGTGACGCAAGAGTTCACACAGGCACGTCGTAACAGCCGATCGCTTAAACGAAACGTACATCTCTGAGAAAACAAAAAAAATAAAATAAAAAGTTAGCCGCGAAACGTTTAAAAATCTATGGCTTGGTTAAAAGTCCATTTGCTATATTTGAGTGATAAACGTGCCGCTCCTCTCCGCTCCGCTTCCTCCTGCCGACGCCGATTCCTGCACGTGCGTGTGAGAAAAAGAGCCGGCGCGGCGCGTTGCCGGGGCGATGGCGATTCGGTTAATGCTTCTCTGGCCGCGACGCGGGGTGGGGGGTGGGGAGGTGGGGTGGGGTTCGGTGCTAAGGTGAGGAACAGGAGGAGGAGGAAGACGAAGCAGCGGCGGAGGCTGAGGAGCGGGGCGGCGAGCGGCGGGGTGGGGTTCGGTGCTAAGGCGAGGGAGAGGAGGAGGAGGAGAAAGAAGAAGCAGCGGCGGAGGCTGAGGAGCGGGGAGGAGGTGGGGGGGGTGGGGGGGGGGGTAGTGCTTGAACCCGGTTCCGCGCGATAGAAGCGTCTCTTCCTGGACGCTCGCCGTCTCACACTCTCTTAAAACACACCAGCGAGGTTCACACTCAGCTGTGGCACTTTCTGGTAAAACAAAAAAAAAACCTGGCTTGGAAGGCAATGTTGCATTTACACAGCTGCGTTTTAACGTATGCATATAGTCACAAATGTATGTGTGCATGTATTTATGTACGCGTGTACCCCAGGTGTATGTATATAGATAGACATATGCAGTGCATATACATACATACACACGGTCTAGACATAGTTCGCAAAACAGATATACAGATATTGCATATGTCATAGCATGTTCGCCAGGACTGAATGAGGTCATGTCCACTTTTTGCTCAAAGAAATCCATCTGCAAAATATGAGCCGAAGAAAAAAAACAAAACAAAAGATGCGATGTGCGGACCGTTTGACACGAGAAAATGCCAAGGCAAACAGACGTCTTTCAAAGGCAAATAAAAACTTGCTACACAAACACAAAAAAAAAACGATATAATAAAAAATATACATAACACAGTCTGCTGCATCGTTGCGTAACACAGATAAAAACTTTGCTTTGCCCAACAATTTACATATTTGATATTTCTTTTTTTTCTTTTTTGAGCAAATGTTAAGACCAGAAATGGTTTAAATCTGTTTTCCTTCGTTTCGTGTTTTTCTTTGAAGTAGTCCGGATGCACAGAGCGTGGGGGGGGTGGGGGGGGGGCGGGGGGTTGGTTTAAAAAGAGCTTGGCAACTGCGGTCTCTAAGCGCTGGTGATCAAAGAGGGGCTCCAGGTGTAGGGGTACAGACCGTCTTATAAGTCCAGGAAGTGAGCAAGGCTGGGATGAGGGGGGGAGGCGGGGATAGGGGGAGGGGCCAGGCATCTGGGCGGGGCAGGGGGCGGGGGGGGGGGGGGGGGGGGGGGAGTGGCTCTGCACGTGGAGGAGAGTCCGACTCGTCGCCGCCCTTCCCACGTGAAAAATCGCTCTTTTCAGTCGCTCGAACGAAACAAACCGCGACTGAGTGCAGCCGAACGATAACAAACAAACAAACAAACAAAAAACAATAAAATAAAAATAATACTTTCATTGTACTGCCTTTTCCTATTTAAAAAAAAAAAAAAAAAAACACACACAGGAAAAAGCCCACAAAGAAAAAAAAAAAAGACAAACGCACAGACAGGAGGGAGGGAGAGAGAGACAGAGAGAGAAAGAGACACAGTGAGATAGAGAGAGAGACAGTGTGTGAGAGATAAAGAGAGAGAGAGACAGTGAAAGAGACAGACAGAGACACAGTGAGACAGCGAGGCGGAGGGTGGAGCTGGCGGCCTACATCTTGATGCCCTCCTGCTGGCTGAGCTGGGACAGGGACTTCTTGATGCGCAGGGCGGTGAGGCGGGCGGCGCCGTTGGCATACCAGCACTCCCGCATGATCTTGGCCATGACCCTCAGCGCCTGCGTGCGACAGGGACAGCAGCACACCTCATCAGCTGACCGCCTGATCACGCACACGCCTCTCACTTCACCATTCGCCTGACGGTCTACAGCAGGGCTGCTCAACCAGAGACTCCGCCTCTCACCCCCCCCCCCCCCCCAGGCTCAAAGCATTCACAGGGACCTTCCATCATAAGTTAAAAAGGGTTATATTTACAAAAAAAAACAAATCACAGATTAATACACAGTTAATGTATATGAAGTCAGGCCAGACACCCCTTACAGTACCTTGAAGGACCACCCATGGCGTCCACAGACACCCCCTTTGCTGAAAAACCAGGGTCTGGTGTCTAGTCCGGCGCTACACCAAGCCGCTTCTGGTTGGACATGAAAGCGCCCGTTTCAGGGCTGCCGATTGGGTGGGTGGAGCATGTGCACGGGCTGCCCAATCGAAAGCTTTCAAGCCTGTCGAGTCTGGCCGCCTTTTAAAGAGGAGGTTTTGCTGGTATGTTTAATTTCTACATTTTTTGCTAAATCCTAATGTCTAGTGTGCCAGAACTCCACCGCCTTGAATCACCAGCAGCGATTGTGACATCAGCGTTAGAACGTTCAGTTACGAGCATTCCGATCGCACATTCGTGAACTCAACAGGGTTGAGGGTCAACTTGCCGGCACTGGATATCTACAAAATAAAAGTCAAAAAGTCCAGAAAATAGCTTTAATAGCTTTCATTCCCAAAATGCCTGCAGACTTCAGAACGACTTCAGAAATGAATTTCAGCTGTCAAGTCGCAAATAAACACGCCCGATTGCTCTGCGGGAGAAGGCTGGCATTTTCTTTTAGAGAGCAAACCTACGGTGGGAATCTTTGAAGAACCTCCGATAAAAAGGAGACTGAGTCCCAATTATGCCACTAGAAGCATTTTATCGTTACGTGAACGTCTGAAGCAACATAAACAAGCTGTTGCTTTTCCCCCGCGCTAATTTGACAGCGTTATGCGCAGTCGTTTAACGACTGCGAGGCGAAAGGACAGACAGCGAGGCGCGCTCTATCGGTTAAACACTTACGCACGCCTGCGACCGCAAACAAAAAAGAGCAGGCCTGGATCCAGCAATTGTGTAACAGCTTAGGATGTTTGCAGGTCTGAAGGTTCCTTCTGTCAGCAAAACATTTCTGACCCTGCTCATTTTTCCAGGGGGGGGGGGGGGTTTTAAGAGCACCTAACCGAGGGCTGAGACACGAGCTTCGCCTTGAAAAAAAAGCAAAACTAAAAACCAAAAATGGTAAGTAATGTTCAAAAACACGAGGACATATTAAATAACATATAAAATTAGGTTTTAGCAAAGGTCACGATCGAGTCTGGCCGCAGTATTCTCTCAGTACTGTGGCCTGCACCTCACCCTAGCAACACTGCTCACCTTCAGCAAACATTAACTTTTTTTTTAAACACAATATTTATCGTTGGTTCCAGAAAATTCCAAACTGAAAACGCTCAGTATTGACTTTTCTTTATTTCCTTCCTTTATTTCACAGTGTTTAAATAAAAACGTTAGCGTGTTTTTTTTTTTTCACGGTGTTTGACTAAAAACGTTAGCGTGTCAGGTAGCCTCCCGGACTCAGCCACGGCCGGTACAGAACCACGCTATGACTCAGCAAGAGGCGTTTATTCAGGGTTAGCTCCTGCCCGCTCAGACTCTAGAAGTTTCTCCCCCTCTAAGCATAGGAGCAGCTAGCGCTGCTCACATCCGCGATGTAACACACACATCTGTATTCTCACATCTGATCTGTAACACCCACATCTGTATTCTCACATCCGCTCTGTAACACCCACATCTGTATTCTCACATCTGCTCTGTAACACCCACATCTGTATTCTCACATCCGCGATATAACACCCACATCTGTATTCTCACATCCGCTCTGTAACACCCACATCTGTATTCTCACATCTGCTCTGTAACACACACATCTGTATTCTCACATCTGATCTGTAACACCCACATCTGTATTCTCAAATCCACTCTGTAACACACACATCTGTATTCTCAAATCCACTCTGTAACACACACATCTGTATTCTCAAAACCACTCTGTAACACACACATCTGTATTCTCACATCCTCTCTGTAACACCCACATCCGTATCCCATCACATCTACGCTTTAAAACCCAGATCTGTATCCTCACACTCATATATGTATTCTCACTGACATCCGCAGACCTTTCTCCACACTGCTGCGGGGGTGAGGGGGGAGGGATGGGAGTTGCTTTTGATGAAAAAGACATGATGTTTGGACGGAAGCAGGAAAGGAAGGTGTGCTGAGAGCCGGGCCTGGAGGAGGGTCAGCCCAACACGTTCATCAAAGGGGGGGGGCACTCCAGGACCAGGGCTGCAGACCCTCACATTTAATCAGCCCTTAATAGGGCGACATAGCTCAGGAGGTAAGAACGATTGGCTGGCAGTCGGAGGGTTGCCGGTTCAAACCCCGCCCTGGGCGTGTCGAAGTGTCCTTGAGCAAGACACCTAACCCCTAACTGCTCTGGCGAATGAGAGGCATCAATTGTAAAGCGCTTTGGATAAAAGCTATATAAATGCAGTCCATTTACCAATTAATCGTTTTCCTACATTCAATTTAATTTGCCTCTCAGTTTCCATAATCCCAGATGGACAGACGCACCGCCGACAGAGAGCAGAGGTCGGCCTGGCTCTCTCTCTCTCTCTCTCTCTCTCTCTCGCTCGATGTTCACAGCCCCCACGTCATTAATAGCCTGTTAATCCTAAAGTGCTCAGCAGCCAGAGAGATTAGATCAGGCGCACGGGGGGGGGGGGGGGGGGGGGGGAGTTTACAGCTGCAAATTGGCCATAATCTAATCGTCTCGTTTTCGAGAAGGACGGACAGCAGAAACGCCGTCGGGGGGGGGGAAGAGTGAGAGAGAGAGGAGGAGAGGTGCGAGGAGTCAGTCGCCCTGGAGACGCAGCAGCCCGAGCCACTCCGCCGGGTGGGGGGGGGGGGGGGGGATTATGGGATTGCTCGCACAGACAGGTCCCCCCGGGGTACGATGCGCTAACAGCGGCTAGGCTAGCCTTTCGTAGCGGACCCAGCCGGGCAGTAAGAGCGCTCAGCTCTGGCTGCGGGGCTGCTGATGGGCAGGATGGCGTCCCTTTAGGGCCTGGCCACCGCAGCATCACCACTCAGGCAGAGGAAATCAGCGGCCGCACGGCTAATCGATCGCTCTAGCCTGCAGTGAAACTCGAGCACGTCTTCATACGGCCCCCCCGTGTACGACAGACCCACCGCAGACCACGTTACTGAGCCCATTCCGACACTCACGCACGGAGAGAAATACACCCAGGGTTATGGACCCGCCGCTGGAAATGAGATTTCTTCACGGTGCACAGACAGTGCTTGCAGTGAGCGTGAGGACTCAGGAATTCACCATGACCAATTACAAGGGGATGGGTATGAGTAATGGATTGATCGACTGCTCGTGGGATACGTGCGTACGTAATATTTTGTATTTTGTCATAAAGGCTATGCACGCACAACTATGTGTTGGATCTTGGCTCCATTTATTAATTTATCATATTATGTACACAAAAAGAATGAACACATTAAAACAGAGGATATTTCCTTATCTAACAAGCACAGAATAAAGCAAACGTTCATGGTGAAATGCATGTTTTTATTGCAGTAATACCTTTTGTTTAGTGACCGTGGTATAAGCGAGGTAATGCCTGAGTGGTTGAGCATTATGCTGTTAGAATGCCCTGCACTGAGGGAAATTGCCCGATGCGTATTTAATACCACTGTCAACTGTAACGAAAACATGCGTTTCAGAATACGCGATTCCACTGCGAAGGACACGCCAGCCTACTTCAGTATTGGAGCAAATATCCCATAGGCCGCCACTTAGCAACCAACGCCTAGCTGCCCTCTGTACAGTCATGCATGGACATCAAGCTGGCACCGTTGATATTGTATGATATTCTAACTTGAATTGCTTGCTCTTGTAAATTTCCACTTTATTTAGTCGGACCGATGCACATTCATTCAAAACGGTGATTGAGCTTTTGCAGACCCTACTCCATAGTCGGGCGTATATGAAGAAATAACGCATAATGTCCCAGCCAATCAGAACTGAGTATTCAGCCAACTGTGTAATGATTTTATGGGCGCATAAAATCATTGAAAATAAATGAGCTGAAAATAAAATTGCGCCATATCGGACACTGAGTGTGTTTATTGACATAATAAACTGAACATAAAAACTTTATTACGACGGGTACTGATGTGTGTTGTTATGCGTTGCATTTTCTGTACAACCAGACAGATTCTTCCCCGTGGTATTGATCGATCCAGATTAGAGCACATTATGCGATCCCTCAATCTGTGAAATAATTGAAAATCACCAGTCCCACCAATTACGAAGTGGAATTTGTGGCCACCAAACCTGAATATATATATATACAGACGCACACTCAAAGCGTTTGCACTGCAGCCCTGGTATGGATACAATATTCTTATTGTAGTCCTTGGTGTAAAGTTGTGTGTGCTTTTCATTGAATGATCTTATTGGTCGGCTTAGATATGTTTTTGGACAGCACTTTGAGCTGCTTTTTGCATAAAAGGTGCTGTACAAATATAAATAAACTTGAAACTTAAAAACTACCAAATTAACAAAACAAAACAAAACAAAGTGCCTGTTGTTGCAGGGAACCCTGAACCAAAATCCCAGAATTCTGGAATTTCCAGAGATTCCGGGCCCCCTGGGCGGGAGCACGCACGCACACACACACACACACACGCACATACACACACACACGCACGTACCTCACAGCTCTGCCACCGGTTGGGAATGTTGGGCCGGAGCTTCTGGTCGCACACGACCTTGCGCATCTCCTCCACCGAGGGGTCGGACTGCACCAGGTCGTAGTACGGCAGCTGGTAGTCCTCGTGGATGCCTGAGGGGGAGGGCGAGAGCCAACCGCGAGGCCCGGAGGCGTTAGGAGGGGCGGGGCTAATCACAGGGGGGAGGAGCTAAAGGAGCGAACCACAGTGTTAAACAGAGAAGGGCAGGGCTAGAAGGCCCAATCACAATACTACATACAGAGGGGAGGGGCTACACATGTGAACCGCAGTGTTACACTGAGGAGGGCGGGGCTATAAGGCCTAAATGCAAAACTACCTATACAGAGGGGAGGGGCTATGCATGCAAACCACAGTGACACACTGAAGTGGGCGGGGCCAATCACAGGGGAGGGGCTACACATGTGAACCAGTGTTATATGGAGAAAGGCAGGGCTAAAATGCCCAATCACAATAATGCTTATTCAGAGGGGAGGGGCTACATGTGTGAACCACAGTGTTACACTGAAGAGGGCGGGGCTAAAAGGCCCAATCACAACAGCACATTCAGAGGGGAGGGGCTACACCGGCAAACCACAGCCTTACTGAGGAGGAACAGGGAAAAACTGAACAGCAACCGTCAGTTGCAGTGCCGCCCAGCGGACAGATCCCACTGCAGAGCGGCGGCGATCCACGAAGCTCCCCGAAGCCGAGCGTGCGTCCGACTGGCTGAGCCGGGAACACGTGCTAACGAGGTTAGCGTGCTAACGAGGTTAGCGCGCTAACGTCCGTAGCTCGGCGGTAACAACAGGAGCGGCAGCGGGGCCGCAGACGTCCCGCAGCGGGGGCGGAGATTTAACCGGATGAACGGAGAATTCACTTACGCCGTAATGTCATTTCGGGCTGAGGCTTACGGTCACATGGGCATTGCGGTCCAATGGGCTCGCGGCCTGATGCGTGCCTGCGCGCAAAAGGCGATCGACTGCGCTCGGTCCGCGGCGAAACCCGAGCTCGTCTTCAACGAGCCCCCCGTACGCCAGAGAGCCGACCGCGATCCGCGAGCGAGGGAAGGGAGGAACTGCCGGAGGACGGGCGCGCACGGACACGGAATGGCCGCGCTCTTCGCCAGCGAAAGGGGGCACTCTTCGCCGACTCAATGGATTGGAGAAGCCCGTAAGGAGCCGTCGATCACGGTTCCCGTCCGAACCAATCAAATTATTCCGCCCTGAGAAGGCCGGGTGAGTCACTGAGCGCCGCGCGTCATGTGACCCGGCAGGCTGCCAATCACACGCAACGCTGTAGGACGGGCTGAGGGTGACGCTCAAGTGGCTTTCCTGACCAATTCACACAGAAAACACAAAATGGCCGCCGCACCGCGCGAGGGGGCTTGCAGGTTACAGGACTACAACAAACGAACAAATCTGAAGACGGAAACCGGCAAGCACGTCAATGCAAATTAGCGTTAAGAAACCACATTTCCGTTCACAGCAGCGAAGAGAAACTCCGATATCAACTCGATGTCAGTTAGTTAGCTTCCTCCCGTCAATACAAACTACGATGCAACCTGGTTCTCACCCCGCCTTTGCGAGGGCGACGGTGAGGGCATCTGCACACCGCAGGCCAACACCGCCGCCCCGCTATCTCCAGCTCCATGACAAACGGGCACGCGGGCGGCACTGTGCTGGGCGGGGCCTCCGAAAAACAAACATTTACACGGCGTGGCCCCTCCCAGCATTCAATGCACATTCGCTCCCAAAAACGTGGAAGGTGGAAAGTCCAAGGGGGGTCGGACAGTGAGAGTCCTGCCGTGTGTTTCAGCCACCCATGAACTCACTTCACTGATCAGCTCCACCTCCTGGCTGAAGAACTGTGCTAATTAGCAAATCCAGGTGACTGGAACAAAATACCGGGGAGGACTGTGGCTAAAATGGGGGCGGGGCCACTAGCGCTGAGAAGAGGGCGGGGCTTCTCGGGCTGAGACGGGGGGCGGGGCTTCTCGGGCTGAAACGGGGGGCGGGGCTTCTAGGGCTGAGACAGGGGGCGGAGCTTCTAGGGCTGAGAGGGGGGCGGGGCTTCTAGGGCTGAAACGGGGGGCGGAGCTTCTAGGCCTGAGAGGGGGGGCGTGGCTTCTAGGGCTGAAACGGGGGGCGTGGCTTCTAGAGCTGAGAAGGGGGCGGGGCTTATAGGGCTGAGAGGGGGGCGGGGCTTCTAGGGCTGAAACGGGGGGCGTGGCTTCTAGAGCTGAGAAGGGGGCGGGGCTTATAGGGCTGAGAGGGGGGCGGGGCTTCTAGGGCTGAGAGGGGGGCGTGGCTTCTAGGGCTGAAACGGGGGGCGTGGCTTCTAGGGCTGAGAGGGGGGCGGGGCTTCTAAGGCTAAATTGGGGACGAGGCCTCTTGGGCCGATCCTTACCGCCGATGGAACACCTCCGCGCGATTTCCCAGAACACCAGGCCCATGGCGTAGATGTCGGCCCTCTTGAACGACTCGAAGTGCTTCATGTTTATGGAGTCGTCCAGAACCTCCGGGGCCATGTACCTGACGAGAGAGAGAAAACGCCGGGGTTTTAATAACAACAACGATAACAGCGGCAACAGTAACAATAACAAAACACAGCTTTGTAAAACAGCTTATGTATTTAAAGCACGGATCACAACTTAACATCTGCCACCGCGTCACGTCTACAGCAATTAATCCTGAATACGAATCAGCGGGACAGAGCGTCTGTGCTCTCCCCGCGACCACACACTGTTTTCCCCACAAACGGGTCTCGTTCCACACCTCTCGCCGCAGTCGGGCAGAAAATTATTCAAACTGTTAAAACCGTTCGCTCCGGGTTTTTGAAAAACATTCAGGTTGCAGGCAGAGAGCCCAGCGCACGCCCGCAGAACGAGTCTCGTTTGGTTTCCACTTAAAAAAAAAAAAATATTGAGCTTTTTTTTCTCCCCTGGCATTGGCTTTTTGAAAAGGGCTGTGCCTCTGTGTCTGTACGCTCAATAGAAAGCAGTGCACTATGGGACCTCGGACTCTCCAGCGCTTCTTGGGAGTCTGGTCATGGCCGACGGTTTGAATTAATGTACCTGCATTCAAACTGAACTGAACTTTTCAAATGAAACCAGGGACTTGTTAAAACCACGCCCCCCCACCCCCGGCTACTCAAATCAGACCACTGCCCCTTCAAAGAGGAGACCTCGTAGCCGGAGAAACAGAAAATCCCAGAATGCATTGCTCCATTGTGTTTATAAGCAACGGTCCCAGCTGTTTAAAATGCAAGCAATTTTGGAAGAGGTAATGCAGTCTTATCATTCAGGGCAGGTTCGCTCCATGTCAGAACATGGAGGCCGTTTAGAGCAGACAATTAAGATGGGGGCTAAATTTAGAGATAATAAACTCCAGGAATGACTAACGATGCCAGCAGCGGTCTGGTCCCAAGATCCCCAACGACGCGGCAACCCTTCTGTCAAACGCAAGGTCTGCGTCCGAGCCACCCTCGCACACACACACACACACACACACACACACACACACACACACACACACACACACACACACACACACACACACACACACACACACACACACACACACACACACACACACACACACAAAATACACTACACACACACACACACACAAAATACACTACACACACACACACTACACACACACTATACACATACACACGCACGCACTTACCACCCACACACACACTATACCCATACACACACACAAAATACACTACACACACAACACACTACACACGAAACCCACACACACACACACACACACAATACACTACACACACACACACACACACACACACAAAATACACTACACACACAACACACACACACACACAAAATACACTACACACACAACACACTACACACATACACACACACAAAATACACTACACACACAACACACATACACACACACACAAAATACACTACACACACAACACACTACACACGAAACCTACACATACACACACACAAAATACACTACACACACAACACACATACACACACACACAAAATACACTACACACACAACACACTACACACGAAACCCACCCATACCCACACACACTGCACACCCACACGCATGCACACACGCACACACTCGCGCACTCCACATTTCGCCGAACAGTCAGAGAGCGTAACCGAAGCCATGTGCTGTCCCATAATGCAGCAGGCGGAACAGATGTCCGTGTTTTCCCAACAACAGCCATGTGTGAGAAATGACTGGAGTCACGACAAGACTCGCATCGTAAAGTTTTCAGTTGTGGTTTTTTTTTCCCCCCCGGTGCTTCAAGGCCAAATCGGCTGGAGGCGGCTCTCTGACGGAAGCTCTTGGATCAATCTTCAACGGGAAGCGTGTTTTAAACACAATGCGGGGGGATGAAAATGATCAGAGAAGAACATCCAAATATGGACACAAACAAGCACACAGGCACGGAAGAACTGCTGTGGCTGCACACGCACATACACAAATATGTAGTCCACACACACACACACACACACACACGTTTGCACGAGCAGCTGGACAGATGCACACACGCACATGCTCGCACGTACACACACACACACGCACACAGTCCACACACACACACACACACACACACACGCTCCCCGCAACAACTCAGCCCCCGTCTGAGACCGCTACTGAGACCCGCCCCCCCCACCCCGCTCAGCCCCGCCCCCGGCCCCGCCCCCTCACCTCTTGGTCCCCACCCGGTGGTTGGGGGCGATGCTCCCCGAGGCCCCACCCCCCCGCTCAGCCCCACCCCTCACCTCTTGGTCCCCACCCGGTGGTTGGGGGCGATGCTCCCCGAGGCCCCACCCCCCCGCTCAGCCCCACCCCTCACCTCTTGGTCCCCACCCGGTGGTTGGGGGCGATGCTCCCCGAGGCCCCCCACCCCCCGGCTCAGCCCCGCCCCCGGCCCCACCCCCTCACCTCTTGGTCCCCACCCGGTGGTTGGGGGCGATGCTCCCCGAGGCCCCGCCCCCCCGCTCAGCCCCGCCCCCCCGCTCAGCCCCGCCCCCGGCCCCGCCCCCTCACCTCTTGGTCCCCACCCGGTGGTTGGGGGCGATGTCGATGGTGTCGGTGGCCGAGTCGTGGCGGACGGCCAGCCCCAGGTCCGCGATGCAGCACGTGCCGTTCTTCTTCACCAGGATGTTCTTGGATTTCAGGTCACGGTGGGCGATGGCCGGCTTGCCTGGATTTACGGGACGTAACGGGAGGGAGGGAGCGGGGGAGGGAGGGAGGGAGGGAGCGGAGGAGGGAGGGAGGGACAGTGAGACAGAGCGAGGGAGGGAGGGACAGTGAGACAGAGCGAGGGAGGGACAGTGAGACAGAGCGAGGGAGGGAGGGAGGGAGGGAGGGAGGGAGCGGAGGAGGGAGGGACAGTGAGACAGAGCGAGGGAGGGAGGGAGGGAGGGAGGGAGCGGAGGAGGGAGGGACAGTGAGACAGAGCGAGGGAGGGAGGGAGGGAGGGAGGGAGCGGAGGAGGGAGGGACAGTGAGACAGAGCGAGGGAGGGAGGGAGGGAGGGAGGGAGCGGAGGAGGGAAGGACAGTGAGACAGAGCGAGCGAGGGAGGGAGGGAGGAGTGAAAAAGGCCAGCAGAGGGACGGAGGAAGAGGGAGGGAGAGTAAGTGAAGCACGGCGCTCATTGGCACGCTCTCGGCAGATGGAAATGTGCTTTTCACTGACGAGGCCGAGCTCGTTAATGCAGCCTTAAATTACAGAAATACAGTCATTAACACGCCCCACAGCCCACAGCTGCACATTCAACATCACAGTGCGCATGCGTGTGAGTGTGTGTGTGTGTGCGTGTGTGTGTGTGTATATGCGTGTGTGTGTGTGTGCGTGTGTGTGTGTGTGCGTGAGTGTGTGTGTGTATATGTGTATATGTGTGTATGTGTG
>NC_049208.1:6355259-6357759 GCF_013347855.1 Anguilla anguilla | reverse complement strand
CCCCCCCGTCCCCTCACGCCCCACCCCCGTCACCTCACACGTCCGTGTGCAGACTGCAGCAAGAGGGGGGTGGGGGGGGGGTGGCTCAAGGCCTCAGGCGAGACACACCAGACAGGCCCCACCCAGCCCGGCCGTAGCTGACCCCGTGGGGTGCGGGAGGGGGGGGGGGGGCCTCGTCCGTTTTGACTAACATGGTCGTCGTGGCGACGAGCCTCACAGCAGCAGCGACGGCGGCCGCTGCGTTTGGAGGAGACCACACGGCGCTGAATTCCCACACATTTTTCTTCCGCTTCGTTTTTTTTTTTTTTCCTGAAAGGCAGGGATTTTTTTTGGGAGGCGCCCCCCCCCCATGCTGAGGAAGAGCGCTGAGGAAGAGGGCTGGCGATAACTCTGTGATGTTTAATTTAGTTACCGCTTTTGTTTCCCCACTGGCTCCTGTCAATACTTTTCAAAGCGCTGCTCTTCACTCCAAACCGCTCTCTCAGCTCCCAGCGCGTCTATTTGCGCATGTGGGCCGAGGGCGGCCACCGCACCGCGCTGGGCATCATGAGCACGGCTAACAGCTACAGCCTGCACCCCCCGACTAGTGCATGCAGATACACACAGACACACGCACACGAGCGCGCGCACACGCACAGACGCGCGCACGCACACACACACACACACACACGCGTATGCACACACACGTGCACACACGGGCTCACACACGCGCGCACGCGCACACGCACACACACAGACACGAACACACGGCCACACACACTGGCAACAATACACTCTCAGACACACAGGCACATATGGGCACACACACACACACAAAGGCACACACGCGCCAGCACGCCCACCCTTTCATCTGGAAGACAGCCTGCACACACAGACAAGGTGCCGCAGACGTGAATCAGCCTGGTCTGCCCGATGCCAGCGTGGCACACAAACCCGTACACACTCCCAGGCCTGTCTGAAGCCTACTCAGAGGCTACACAAACCCATACACACTCCCAGGCCTGTCTGAAGCCTACTCAGAGGCTACACAAACCCGTACACACTCCCAGGCCTGTCTGAAGCCTACTCAGAGGCTACACAAACCCGTACACACTCCCAGGCCTGTCTGAAGCCTACTCAGAGGGTCACATCCTCCTTTCATAACTAACACCCTTCAGTAACTCAGCGACAGACAAACTCCCGGTGAAAAGGCGGCCAATCAGAGCTTGCCATCCCTGACGAACCCGGAGATATTACATTACAGGCATTTAGCAGACGCTCTTATCCAGAGCGACTTACACAACTTTTACATAGCATTTCACATTGCATCAATTTATACAGCTGGATATATACTGAAGCAATGCAGGTTAAGTACCTTGCTCAAGGGTACAACGGCAGCGTCCTTACCCGGGAATCGAACCTGTGACCTTTCGGTTACAAGCCCAGTTCCTTACCCACTGTGCTACACTCCGTCCTTACAAGCGGGGTAAAAACCGCTCCCTGCGAGAGCCAGCTTCACGTCCAGCGTTTACTCTACGAGCCATTTTTACGCTAAAATCCCCTTTTAAAGACGAGCTCCTACGGTAAACAGAACGCAGCCGTCCCGCAGTCTATCGCCTCGCTCACGAGGCTGACTGCTGCCCAGGCCCTCGGGGGGAGAGGGGTCGCGCCGCGGTTCGTCTGCGTTTCACAACTCCAGGCTCAGTCCAGTACGGGGGACTTGTAATCATTAACACAAAGGGTGGGGGGGGGGGGGGAATCAATCTGTGCTTAAGGCAGCCACAGCAAAAAAAAAATAATATGTGCCCACATTTACTGCTGACCTTTTTTCTTCCGCAGAAGAAACAGTTTTTACTAATGGAAAGGATGCATTTTTACGGTCGACCGTGTTGACCGCTTCGCTACGGCTGTGCGACCACGCTAAAAATCGATAGCGTCGCCTTGAAATGGCAAAAACTGGGTCCCGACCCCCATGTGCAGCCACGCCGAGCGCAGGACGAGTGGACATCCACGTTACGTACCAACGAAACAAACAAAACAAAGAAACGTTCTGGAGGTGGCAGAAGTCTGGAACACAGGCTTTTCAAATCATAATTAGCATGCATTTTAGCCATTATGTTATGCAACAGAAGCTTTACTTTTGGTCTGTATTTTCGTGAAGGATTTGACCAAACATAAGATTTGTTTGTGATTTTCAAATCGTAATTGTTTCAGATGGAGGGTTTTCAGGAAGACTATTAAATAGAACAATACTTCACAATTATACGTATTTGACTCGAAGGTATTCAAAGTATATTTTCTGTTTAATTAGCACCATCAATTCACAGCAAGAAGGTGCTGGTTACGCTAACTGGTGACTCCAAATTGAACATAGGTATAGGAGTGTGTGAGTGAATGGTGTGTGTGCCCTAAGATGGATTGGCAACCTGGTCCAGGGTGTATTCCTGTCTCTCTTGCCCAATGCATGCTGGGATAGGCAGCACCCCGACCCGACCCCCCCCCCCCCCCCCCCCCACGGCCC
>NC_049208.1:6340259-6352759 GCF_013347855.1 Anguilla anguilla | reverse complement strand
AAGAGCAAGCCCTGGGTCGGTAGCGGGGGTCAATGCTAGCAATGTTAGCGGAAAAAAAGGTCATTATCGATGGCGGTTCCTCGAAGCCTTCTGCCCGCGCTCAGACTGAGCTGTCCAGGCCGGGGACCCCGCGTTCCTGGCCCAGGATGGCCGCGTGGTCGGCTGGTTCTCCTTTCCGCCTTAATGCCGGCAGCCCGCTCGGACCCGAGAACCCAGGGGAGGCGAGTTACCCGTCCCATCGATCGAATAAGTGCCCACTCGCCGACTGACAGCCGAAAATCTGCAGACCCCGCGGCCCGCCAGGACCAGGAGCGACGACCGGTGCTCTACGCCGCGAAGCCAGGACACGGAGGAGAGACCGCAAGGGCGCGGCGGAGCGAACGGAGCGATACCGTTTACAGACAAGCCGTTCCATCACCGGATCTACAAACCGCTGCAGAACAGCCGCCTCAGCCAATCAGCATGCAGGATCGAAACCCATTTCGCACCCAACGTTGAAATTCCCGAACAACCGGCCCTTAGTTTGTGCAGGGGATAGCTGGGCCGCCACCAGGTAGCCTCCCGCCAACTACCCAACCCCCACCCACCCCCACCCCCCACCCCACCCCCCCACAGGAGGTCCGGGAGGCCGAGCTCAGGCCCGCTGAAGATGACGGGGATAATTTCGGCGACAGCAGAAGCGGGAGCTCTGAGCGGGTGGGTGGATGTGACAGCGTGTGAAGAGCTACTGTAAGACAGGAGAGGTGGGGGGTGTGGATGGGGGGGGTGGGGGATATGAAGGAGTGGGGGGGCGGGGGTGTTCTGGCACAATGGGGGGGTGTGTTGAAGGTTAACCAACCAGTGGGGGGGGGGGGGTGTAAATCACCTGTCACTTCCCATAATTAATGCGACATTTTTTTTTTGACGAACCTTATTTTTTTGTGTGATTATTTTCCGTTATCTTTTTGTTTGACTCCACGGAGAGACACTTTCCGGCTGAGCGAATCAGACAGACGGCTGTCTCTGTTTCTACACACGGTGTCTCCCAGAGGCCCCGCCCCCAGCTGCCCTGGGACACAGTGACCTCCCACAAGGCCAAACCAGCCTGATGTTGCCCCTTCCATCCAGCATTTAAAAGCACAGACATTAGGCTACATTACATTACAGGCATTTAGCAGACACCCTTATCCAGAAGGACTTACACAACTTTTATATAACATTTACATTGTATCCATTCATACAGCTGAATACATACTGAAGCAATGCAGGTTAAGTGCCTTGCTCAAGGGTACAACGGCAGCGTTCAACCGGGAAATCGAACCAATTCGTTTGCAAGACCGACTCCTTACCCGCCATACTACACCGCCGCCCCAGACAACACACAACTCGACACGCAACACGCCAGCATATGCCAACACCATCACTGTATTGTGTTTCTTGTTCTGATACTTAAGCACTGTTAATATACAGTGTTTTAATATTAACGTGATTGCCTTATTTAATAATTAAGCCATACGGCACAAGATGCCGTGCTGTACGGTGACGGTTACAGGGGCGTTGTTAGGCATGACACAAAGTGCCGAAAAACCTTCTGTACCCATGACTGTATTCACCATATGGCACCATACGGCACGGCCTCCAGTGCCGTATTGCTTTAACAAAGCGGTTACAACGTACAGAAACAAGCAATCGATGACATAACATAATCTTTTTTTTGTAATATTTTTTGTAAGTAACGCTCTGAAAGCAGAGTGACAGCGTTTACAGACAGGCTGTTTGATTAGCTGTTACTGCATCAGGTTTACAATCGATTAGCCAGCAAAATGTCACTGTTAACCAGCCAATCAAACAACAGCAAAATGTCACTGTTAGCCAGCCAATCAAACAACAGCAAAATGCCCCCATTAGCCAGAGAAGTGCCACCATTGGCCAGAAAATCGAGCGACAGCGAAGGGCCGCCATTGGCCAGCGAATGGAGCAACAGCAAAGTGCCACCATTGGCCAGCGAAGTGCCTCCATTGGCCAGCGAAGTGCCTCCATTGGCCAGCGAAGCGCCGCCATTGGCCAGCGAATGGAGCGACAGCGAAGCACCGCCATTGGCCAGCGAATGGAGCAGCAGCGCAACGCCACCGTTAGCTCCAGAGCGGGCTGTGAGTGACAGCCAGCCTTAAGCGCGGTGGGGGGTGACGAGCCCAGCACCGTGACGGACAGAAGCGATGAACCCGCCCACGACGAGGCGGTCACGACCCAGAGCAACCAATCACCAGCCGGGTGTGACAAACAGCTCAGAGATGTAATCCTCTGCAGGACGGAAACTCACACAAAAAAAAAGTTTCACACTTTTAAACCCCGTACCCCCCCCCCCCCCCCCCCACCCCCCCCCCCCCCCCCGGTTAGCTGTAACGGGGATAGCCGGGGGCTGCAGTACAGGTAGGGGTCGGTTTTGGGGCCAGCTTCTGAAACGCCGGGAGGGAAATTAGGCGAAAAGAAGAACGGTCGGACTGACGCCAAAGCAAAGCAGCAGAGAAGCAGCTCCGTAAAAAAAAAAAAGACTGAGGAAACTCATTTAAACTCAAAAGATCACACTGCTGCCACTGACACCTTATAACAGGCCAGGAGACGATGCCCCCGGTGGACGTTACAGGAAATGCACGGGAGAATTAAGCTTCAGCTGCCGCCAGGATCCCTCGCCCTGCTTATAGAAAGCTAAGGGAAATTTTAAAAAAGGCAGAGACGGCTCAGAGCTCCAAACTGCCTGCCAGAAATGAAACGGACGGGAACGCGGGGCGCATCCTTCACTCGAATGTGACACGCCCCAGCGCTCGATGCCAACGAGAAAGATTACGAGAAGAAATTATTACTCAAAGCGCCGCCGCCAAAAAAAAAAAAAAAAGAAAGTCATAATTTCGATTAACGAGGCCGCGGCGTCCGACAGAGCAAACGGCCCGACGGCTCGATCGCAGTTAAACGACGCTGCGGAAACCGGTTCGCATTTTCACCGGCCTGGTGGGCCCTCGGCGATGGGGTGAGGGAGCGGTCGACGGTTTACAGACAGCCCTCAGAAAGTCAGAGAGAGGGAACAAGTCAACAGTTTTATACATTACAGGCGTTTAGCAGACGCTTTTATCCAGAGCGTTTTACAGACAGCACTCAGGTTCACCGTTCAACATTTTCTTGAGAAATGCTCGGTCGCCATGGCGAGGGATGAAGAATCCATCCGTTACGTCCGGGTGAACCTGGGGCGCGGTGACCGTGGTTACGAGGCGACGTTCCCCAAAATAACGACCGGGCACCGCTCTGCCGAACGGCTATGGCTAGCGGCTAGCGGCTAGCGACCGGTGATGCGACCAATGAGCCCGGTGCGCTGAACCACTTCAAAACTCTTCCCGGACAAAGAGCACCCTCCTCCCAGCACCTCCGGGCCAGAACAGAAACAGCGCACAGAGGCCTTGGGACATTCGACCACGCAAAGCAGGCAGAGCACTAGACACGAGATGACATGAGGGCCCAGTTTCAGAAGCGCGGAGGTCGGTTAGGAAAACATCATATCGCAGGCACTTAGCAGACGCTCTCATCCAGAACGACTTACGCAACTTTTACATAGCGTTTACATTGCATTCATTCATACAGCTGGATGTGTGTACTGGATGTGTACTGAAGCAATGCAGGTTGAGTACCTTGCTCAAGGGCACAACGGCAGTGTCCAACCTGGGAATCGAACCTGCAGCCATTGGGTGACAAGCTCCTTACCCGTTACGCTACACTGCCTCCACAGAACCCGGCCCCGGCTGTGTGTGCGTACTTCCGCACCTCGGCAGAGGACGCGAAACGCGACTACGCGAAGCGTCGAGGTCACGTCGGGCTGAGCAGAGGCGCACGCTCGCACGCGCGTCCGTTAAGAACAGAGGAATCGCGCACGAACGCTTCGGGAGTCCTCACAGCCGTCGGGGGGAACCGCGAAAAAAAACAGGACTCCGCAGAACCCGACGGCTCAGGCGCCGGCGTCCGTGGCCCTGCGAGGCGGTCGAGTCGGTGCGTTTCAAAACGAGGGGCGTCTCAGGGCCTCGCACGGGGGGAACGGGGCGCGAGCCAAACAAACGGACCGAAGACCAAAGATCCACGGCGACTTTATTTGAGCGGGGCCCAGACCAAAAAATACAGACAGCGTGTGTGAGGAACACCGCAGTACCGGCCTGTTTGGGAGGGACTGAAATCGAAAAGCCTTTGTGCTCGTTTCAAACCTCGCACTTGAGAAAACAATTTCGGCCTCGAGAGGGTTCACAGGAACACGAGGAGAACGCAGAGTCACGGAGCCACGGACGAATTTCTCGCCCGCTCGTCAACGCTGTGGCCATTTTCCAGCACGGGAAGCGAGAGAGGCTCTCTCACAAAGGAATTCAACCCGTACTTCCACGAGAGCATCTTTAAAAAGACAGAGGCCATATATCATCGCTCCTGCTGTCGCTCCACCACTGGAAGGTTTAGACACAAACCTGTACTTCCGGACCACGTGGCAAAAACTGAGGTGCGGGGTTGGGTGGGGGTCTGGGTGTGGGTGGGGGTGGTAGTGGGGCTGGGGATGGGGAGGGAGCTGGGGATGGGCGTCTGGGTGGGGGGTGGGGCCGGGGTTTCTTGGACGGGGATGGGGTTTGGGCCGGGGCTGGAGGTGGAGGTCCGGGTGGTGATATGCGTGTGGGTGGAGGGGTGGTGATTGGGCTGGGGGGTGGGTTTGTGGGGGTTGGGGTTGGGGTTGGGGTCTGGGTGCGGGTGAGGGGGGGGGGGGTAACGGAGCCCCAGCATCTCTTGTATTGCAAATTAAAGGCCGAGTTCCACATAACGGCATCCCCCCCCAAATATATTAGACCGATTCTTTTTAGTGGAGAGGTTTTTCATTAAATTAAGCTGAAATCGGTGTCGAAAAGTGCAGCCGCAAATTTGACAAATTGATCGCTCCTGACGGTCATGCCGGAAAATTACTCCTGCGACCCGTGAAGCAACAGCTCTGCTGTCACACCTTCAGTCTGGAGAGATGACAGGAGCGGACCCGCGCTGAAATACCTGATAATGAATCTAAGGGCATTTATCAGTGACTCAGATGACCCTGGCTCTGGGTGACGAGTCTGTAGAAGACACAATCGCTAATCCTGATTGGCTACCGCAAATACAGCCGTTCAGGTTTGAGCCAGAGGCGATCGGAGTTGGGAAGACTCTTCCCAAAGTCGACAAACCAGAGCGCTCTTTCTGGGGAAATTGGGGGGAGCTTTTTTTTTTGCTGTCTTGCCGTCTGGTTTTTTATCATTAATCCACTTAACATCAGGAGACCCTAAACAAGACCACGTCAGACAGAAACATTTACAAAGCTACAGCCTTAACAAAAGAAGTATGGAAGTGCCTGTGAAACTCAGAGAAATAAAAGCATTTCTGACATCTGACAATGGGCATAGCTTAACTGTAAAAAATAATAAAATTTTTTTTAAAAAGGCAAGAACATTTTTTAGCTTTCTGACTCTTTCAAAAAGCTCTTTCTGTCCTTTTTTTTACTGGGAGAAATCATTTTGTCTGCGAAGCCCTTTTTCTGTTTGTAAAAAAAAACAAAAAAAAAAAAACGCCTGACAGACTAAACACACGGCAGGAAGTCAGTTTACAGCGCGAGAAGCGGCTCGGACTGACGCACCGAACCGCAAACGCGGAGGGGGTGGGGGGGTGGGGGGGCTGCGCCGGGGCGAGAGACGAGATTCGTAATGGCGGTCGCGTCCCGCTGCCAAAAGCTCTTCCCGCTCCCACGTTTCCCTGTGAGGGGCCGCGCGCCAGGAGGCTCTCTGATCGCGCTCCCGAACCAAAGGAAACCGCTACAACCGTCGAACCCGGGGCTTTCAGCAGGTCCAGACAGGCCTCTGCAGCGATGTAAAAGCTGCTGGCCCAATGCGATGTTCCTTGGGGGGGGGGGGACCTCAGCGTTCGTCATCAGGGGAAGGGAGAACAGAAGCCTTTGTGGAGAGCCTCTCTGGCTCTGGGGAATCAGACTTCGGTCTCGCAGCAGGGGGGTGGGGGAGGGGGGGCCTCGCCGTCTGGGGCCGAGGGACGTGTTCCAACACGCCCGGCGCGCCCCTCACCGAAAACTCGCAAAAGGGAACGAACAGACCGCGATCCGTCTGAAGCCTGCAGAGAAAAGATGAGGGGGAAAAAAAAACCGCGACTGCAGACAGGAGGGAGGCTTTCTCCCACAGCGGCGGGAAGTTTGGAAGGCGCGCGCTGGGGGGTTCGAGACGAGCCGCAGGGGGCCCGGGGGGGTGGGGGGGGGGGGGGTCACAGAAAGCTCTAATCTGTGACGGGGCCCGCGAGGACAAACTCTGGGTTTTCCAACGGGTCCTAATCCTCACCCCGATTCTGGCGTCTCGTTGCCGGGGCGAGCGCTCGGTTACGCAGAGAACCCGCCGGGATTCCGCAGCAGGCACCGCGAGCTCCGTTCTGCCGCGGTAAAAGCAGAGAGGGGTCCGAAACGCTGCCTCACTGCGGCGCGCTCCTGAACGTCTTTAACGGGCCAGGGCAGAGTGAACGCAGGGTTTGAGGTTTGGGAGCTCATTACATTATATTACATTACATTACAGGCATTTAGCAGACGCTCTTATCCAGAGCAACTTACACAATTTTTTACATAGCATTTTACATTGTATCCATTTATACAGCTGGATATATACTGAAGCAATGCAGGTTAAGTACCTTGCTCAAGGGTACAACGGCAGCGTCCTTACCCGGGAATCGAACCTGCGACCTTTCGGTTACAAGCCCAGTTCCTTACCCACTGTGCTACACTCCGTCCTCAGCTCTGCTGAGGTACATCAGGGCTGCTGCATCCCCCTCTCTCCACAGAAAGAAAGAGAGGTAGACCTCCACCGTTCCTCAAGGCCCTAGGACTGGTCCACTGGACAGAACCGGGCGGGGCGGGGCGGGGCGGGGCGGGGCGGGGCTGGACGGCACAGGCCCCACCCACCCAACTGCAGGCTTGTCTGGCCCAACACTAGCCCAACGCGCAAAACGTGCCCCCCAGCCAGGATTTTTTGGGCTTAGGAACGGAAGTACGAATCGGAAGGTCAGAATTTCAAAAGACCTGCCAAACAAACGCGTCGTTTTCACCGGCCGTTTCGTCTTCGGTGAGAAGCGAAGGACGGGGCCTTCGAAATCAAATCGAGTCCAAATCAAAAATCAAACGCGGAGCTGTTTTTGTGTTCGCCCTCGAAATCAAAGCGGGCAATCAGTCAGCCCTCAGCGAATGACGCACGCCTGCCAATCCGCGCCGGTGAGCGGCAAAGCCCAAAAGACTACTTCCCATCCGCCTCCCATTTTGTCCAAGAGAGTTGGCACTTGGGAAATAATTAGGCCTAGCTCAGTGCAATCAGCACAGTCCATTGGCTGCAGTACGCGTCAAATAAAACGTCCATACCCAGGTCTGTTTCTGGGGAAGCGAAAACAGGTCTCGGTCATAGGAGGAGGGTTCAAATAAAAAAAAAACTTTTTTAAGAAAAGTCCCGGGACGAATAAAAGAACAGCCCCGTGGAACAGCAGCACCCACCACTTAGGACAGAGGGGACGCGACAACACAGGGTACAGGGCACAGAACACAGGGAAAACACACAATCACACACACCACACCCCCCAGACACACACACACACACACACACACACACCACACCCCCCCACCCCCCAGACACACACACACACACACACACAATCACACACACCACACCCCCCACCCCCCAGACACACACACACACACACACACAATCGCACACATCACACCCCCCCACCCCCCAGACACACACACACACACACACACACACAATCACACACAATCACACACACACACACACAATCACACACACACACACACACACACACACACAATCACACACACCACACCCCCCACCCCCCAGACACAGACACACACACACACACCACACCCCCCCACCCCCCAGACACACACACACACACACACACACACACAATCACACACACACACACACACACAATCACACACACCACACCCCCCACCCCCCAGACACACACACACACACACACACACAATCACACACACCACACCCCCCCATCCCCCAGACACACACACACACACACACACACACACAATCACACACACACACACCACACCCCCCACCCCCCAGACACACACACACACACACAGACTACAGTTACAGTACAGACAGTTCTCCAAAAGACGTGCAGAGACAAGTGTACTCCGAGAGGGTTAAAGACCCACAGGGCAGGACGGCAGGCAGTGAAGCCCCCCCCCGCAGGCAGAGACGCGAGGACGCGTTTCCTCATCGCTCCATTAAAAGCAGAACGACGGGAAGCGGCTGGGCCTACGCGGAGAACGGCGACCAGGCCCGGAGCGGGCCGGGCTACGTCCGCATTCAGCCGAGGGGCTTCAGCGTCCTGCGCGGTTTCCTTCCGTTTACCTCGAAAAAAAAAACCACTTTCTCCATTTAAAAAAAAAAAAAAAAAAAACTATTTGTTTTTTTTTTTCCTTGAAAAGCCCCTTTCATTCCACGTCACCTTGAGTCCCTGAACAGCAGAGGACACGGAGCCGAGCGGAACGCAAACGTGACGGCGCTCGTTTCGCGGCCCGCGACATTCACCACGTCACGCGTCGTAATCGTCGATAAGAGGAAGGAACCCCTTTTTTTTTGCACGAGGGCATTCTGTAAGCTGCAAAACAAGGAACACCGACCGCCTCAACGAAGGCCCCCGCCCCCCCCGATTAAAACTCTGGACAAACCCCACCCCCCCCCCCCCCCCGTTTGCAGTATCGCCGCGTTCGCGCTAAACGAGCTGAAAAGGTGGAAGCACTTAATTCAGCCGCAAGGCACGCGCCGCAGCGCAGGAGGCTGCAGATGAGGTTTCGCAAATCGATGGGAGATTTGATTGCGGACGCAGAGCGGCGCTGCTCGGGGACCTCTAACGCAGTAACCCAACGATCCTGCGGAGGTATGCTGCGTCCGACAGCGGTACACAGACGGGGGGACGGGGGGGGGGTCGATATCGGACATTGTCACTGCTGAGGGGGGGGGGGTTGGACCTGTCCCAGGACACCAGAGGAACCAGGAGGACTGTCACAACCCCTCCTCTCCCTCTGCGGTTCACCGTGGTTTTTTTTCGGATGGTGGGTAAACAAGTAGAATATAGTGTTTTTTTTTGGAATTCGGTGCATCCCAATATCACCAGAGTCAATAGAGTCAACGTTTGACGTATATGTACATGATTTCCGGGGGGGGGGGGGGGCAGGGGGGGGGGATGCAGCATGACCACTACACCTCGGCGACGTGAAAGGAGTGTAGCACAGTGGGTAAGGAACTAGACTTGTAACCGAAAGGTCGCAGGTTCGATTCCCGGGTAAGGACACTGCCGTTGTACCCTTGAGCAAGGTACTTAACCTGCATTGCTTCAGTATATATCCAGCTGTATAAATGGATACAATGTAAAGTGCTATGTAAAAAAGTTGTGTAAGTCGCTCTGGATAAGAGCGTCTGCTAAATGCCTGTAATGTAATGTAATGTAATGAAAGAGAAAGAGCGGCTTCCGACTCCTCACGAGCGCTTTTCCTCCCCGTTCCCCCGTTCCCCCTCTCGACGTGCTACGGAACGTCCCGTCCGGCAGAGCTCAGCGAAGGAGAACAGCCGTCGAAACGCAGCCGGTGGTCCACACAGGACGAGGAGAGGAGCGTCTACAAATCACACGCCGCTCCTCAGAACGGAAAAACAAATCAAACCTTCTCCCTAACAACGCAGAGCGACTAAAGACACCGTAACACGCCAGACGCACACTGAGAGGCGAGCGCAGAGACGGGGAGCGAGGAACGGAGTGTGTGTGTGTGTGAGAGAGTGTGTGAGTGTGTGTGTGTGTGTGTGTGTGTGTGTGAGTGTGTGTGTGTGAGAGTGTGGGTGTGTGTGTGAGAGTGTGTGTGTGTGTGTGAGAGTGTGTGTGAGAGTGTGTGTGTGTGTGAGAGTGTGTGTGTGTGTGTGTGCGGGGGGGGGGGGGGAATGCTATCTGAGAAGCCGACGCTAATGTGAAAAGCCTTAAAAGTGCACAGAGCTAACCTTCACTCAACTTTCTGATACAGGGTTTCCCCCGGAAGAGTTGTTAGGCCCGGTGGCAAGTACCTTTTGACGGGGGCTGGCGGTCCGGCGCGGGCCGGCGGCAAGTGCCTTATGTGACGGGGGCCCGGCGCGGGCCAGCGACAGACTGATGGCAGCATTAAGGTAGGGCCCTATAGTTTCTGTGATAACAGAATCACGGATGGAATCGCGGAATTGAGAATTTAAAAAAGCTATTACTAACTCCTAACTCACAGACACTCGGTCCTGTGATTCCTAACTGACAGCGACTCGGCCCTGTGATTCCTAACTCACAGAAACTCGATCCTGTGATTCCTAACTCACAGAAACTCGGTCCTGTGATTCCTAACTCGAGTTTCTGTGAGTTAGGAATCACACGAGGGAGTGATTTCAGTACCTTAATGCCACATACGACAAAAACGTACAACAAAAATCAACTGATTGGCTCATTCTCTCTTATTCTGTTCTCTCAAATTCCACATCACTGCTTCGCGTCCCTATTTAACAGAAAATGACTGTCAATTACAGCTGGAAATTAAGCTCACCAGAGAACTGTTTTTTTTTTTTTTTTTAATTAATCGTAGGCGAGTCTTGATTGGAGGATCGCCAGCCTGAGAGGAGAGTGAGATTTCCTGAATGAACAAGCACGAAACCGTCCAGACCCACGGCGCATCTCCTGCGCATGCGTCTACAACGGTCGTCCATGAGTGACTGAGTGAGTGAGTGACCACAATTTGCGAGGCAGAGCCCAGGGCGGCTGACAACAAAATATGGAGAAAAACAGAGGCTAGCAACATCCCTGTGGGGCTAGCAGACGTTTCTGGCTACTAGCCCAGCTGACCAGAGCCTAAAACCCTCACCGTACTCTCGACCCCAGTTGCCAATCAACAGTCTGCATCGTCTCCTTGGCAAAGGAACTCGCTCCCAATAAAATGTGCCATTTTGTTTAAAATACAAATGACACGTAGCCTTCTTTGAAAGAACATTCTACTTTTTCATTCTTTTCATTTTTTACGGGTGAAAGAAGCCGGGCGAAATGTTCTCTTCCTGGTCCTTCACGGTTGGATTTTCTCTTGAGATTCCCGTGGCGACAGATGGCACCACACAGAGACAGGTGTGCTTGTTCTGAGGTCATGTGATGTGTCATTACAGCATAGAGACGCCTTTCAACCAACTGCATGACTCCGCCCCCCCACCCCGATCCCACCCCACCCACCCACCCACCCGCAGTAGGCCAATTCAGATCTCACATGTCATAAAGGGGTCAAATACTCACACAAATCAATACACGTGGGTATCAATTCTTAAATATACTTCTTGCGTTAGTATCCAAGAATGGAAATAATAATAATTTTTTATTTTTTGGAAGTACAGGACAGCGCTTTTGCATTGTATGTCGGGGGGGGGGATCCATTTCCCTTCATTGTTAATGCAGATATTGCGGTTACACCTTCCAATCAATTCACCAATTAAAAACTCCTTGCTTGACTGGACAAAATTCCTCCTCCTTAGCTTTTTTTTTATTTAAATTGGACATACAGAGAGGCCTATAAGAACCAACTGCATTGCAGCCTTTCTGGAGAAAAGGGGTTCGTACACTGTGGTGTAGACTGCGAGAAAATCATGTACATTTTCAAAACGCATATCTTTTAAAAGCTAGCGCGACAACTGCTCAACACAAAACTGCTAACTACACCATTTGATACCAGCCTGAGGGTTCAGATTCTCAGAAACAGGGGAGTTTCCACTGTGACAAATAATAAGGCAGAACAAGACCAAAAAAAAAATGGGGACGAGAACAGGTCTGGATAAAAGTGCTGATTCATGATCAGCCTTCGCGAATGACATTAGCGGTAACAAAGAGAACTATGAGCCACGGTTCAACATTGACGCTTGTCTGTTTATCCGGGACAAGCTAACTTAATGACGAGATAAATAATAAATAATAAATAATATATCTGTAATGTATCGCTAAATTAACGGTAAATGTAGCCCGTATTTTTGTTTTCGATGCGCAGTCAGTTTCCCAGCTGTGTCCGGTCACAGAATGCTGAGTCGCGTGAGCGCGCGACCGTCACCAGAGAGCGAGGCGAGCCTCGTCTCTCTGTTTACCTCAGATGCGCGCGCGAGTCCGATGCACTCCAAGCATCGCCAGCTCCGGAACACCCATTATCGACCGCGCTCGAGAGGGCGGCGTGTATCGACCGCCTGAAACACTAACGTATTTATTTCACATTTATTCGAGACGACTGAATGCCGTTACTTATCAGAATGTAAGTCGCGTAAAATACACATAATAAACTGTCCATATGTAAAAACTTTACTTGGTGCATACTGTATACATGTCGATATTTTAATACGGCCTCGCTTACAATATTAACTTTTAGACCTGCA